>NC_070579.1:6436097-6461097 GCF_027409825.1 Scomber japonicus
ACTAGTTGTGTGTGTGTGTATGTGTGTGTGTATATATATATGTGTGTGTGTGTGTGTGTGTGTTAGCTCCGTAATCTAAGCTAAGGGTTAGCATTGTGCTGGAGCGTGTGGGCGAGCTTTGTGTGCTACCACTTCCCCGCATCTGATGTTACACAATTATCGGTGTGTTGTGTTTGCTTATTTGTTATTAATCGATACCGATCTTTAGTTTGCATGTGTGTATCGGTGCGTTTCATGCATTTTTTTTTAAAGGGAGGGGGGTTGTGTGTGTGTGTGTGGCTAATGTCAACAGCTAACCAGGAGCTAATGTTAGCATCTGCTTGTTGCTATGAGCTACAAGAACGGTTGGTCAGTTTTATATAGTTTTAAAGCACAAGCTGACCGTTACATTAATATATCTTTAATTAATGACGTTTTTTAATTGCCCCCCCCTCCCTTTTACCTCTCTTTGCTATGCGTCTGTTTTTTTGTTTTTTTTCTAAGCATTTAAACTACCCCAGCAGACCGTGTTATTACCCCCCTGGTGCGTTTATGGACACCTACCGTGGGGCTCGCGCAGGGCATTGGGGCACGTGCTGCTTGTCATTCGTTCCAGAACGCAGGTGTTACAGATGGTGATGCGCGCGACTCAATTAATAGGTTAATTAACATCAGGCCAGGTGTTGAGCTGTCAGTCAAACCCGCAGCTACAAGCTTCATTATGTAAGGCGCTTTAAATGTGAAAATGTGAGATTTAATGATTATTGATTAATCTGCGTATCAGTTATTGGAGTGGATGATTGATTGTCTGCTAAACTGCTACGATGTGCTGAAAAAATGTCTGAGATGACGTCTTCAAATGTGTTGTTTTGTCTGAGCAGGAAGTCCAAAGCAAGAATGTGGAAAATGTATATTATAAAAAGCAAGAAAACATTTAAATTAGGTTATTTAAATTCGGTTAATTATTCAGATGGACCCATCAAAGCAACATTAAGGACTGATTGATTATCAGAATTGTTGCCAATTCTTTTCTTCTGAGACTAATCCTTTCAGTTCTGCAGAAATGCCTGCTGTACCCAGAGGTATGTTTTTTCAGCAATAGTACAGATCAGAGAAAAACAGCAAATCCTCATACCTGAGAAGCTGGTATTGATTAATCTGTGTATTAGTTATTGTGGAGTGGATGATTGAGTGTCTGCTAAACTGCTAGGATGTGGTGAAAAATGTCCGAGATGACGTCTTTTAAATGTCTTGTTTTGTCTGAGCAGGAAGTCCAAAGCAAGAATGTGGAAAATTTCCATTATAAAAAGCAAGAAAGCATCAAATTAGGTTAATTATTAAGATGGACCCATCAAAGCAACATAAAGGATTGATTGATTATCAGAATTGATGCCAGTTCTTTACTTATGAGACTAATCCTTTCAGTTCTGCAGAAATGCCTGCTGTGCCCAGAGGTACGTTTTCAGCTATACAGAACAGAGAAAAACAGCAAATGCTCATACCTGAGAAGCTGGTATTGATTAATCTATCTATTGGTTATTTGAGTGGATGATTGATTGTCTGTTAAATTATTAGAAAATACTGGAAAACGTCCAGGATGACATCTTCAAATGTCTTTCTTTGTCTGACCAGGAAGTCCAAAGCTATAATGTGGAAAATGTCCATTTTAAAAAAGCAAGAAAGCATCAGATTAGAGAAGATAGACCCATCAAAGCAACATAATGGATTGATTGATTATCAGAATCCTTTACTTATGATAGACTAATCCTTTCAGTTCTGCAGAAAATGGTTTAAAGTGCTCGCTGTTCTCCCAGGTCTTTTTTCATCTGAGCAGCAGTCACAGATATTACAGACCAGAGAATACCAGACAGTCTTTATACCTAAGAAGATGGTATTGATTAATCTGTCTATTAGCTATTGGAGTGGATGATTGATTGTCTGTTAAATTATTAGGATATAGAGAAATATGTCCGAGATGACGTCTTCAAATGTCTTTCTTTGTTTGACCAGGAAGTCCAAAACAAGAATGTGTAAAAATGTCCATTATAATGCAGAGAGAGCATCAAATTAGAGAAGATAGACCCATCAAAGCAACACAATGGATTGATTGGTTATCAGAACTGTTTTACTTGTGATTGACGAAACCTTTCAGTTTGGCAGAAAATAGGCTGCGTACGACATCATTCCCCTTATTCACTTATTCGCTACTTCCCATGTAATACTGAATACTGACATGAATGAGCAGCAAATCAAGATTTCAGACACTAACTAGTCGTTGTCATTTTGTGTCGCAGTTTTATATTGAGCGTTGCATTGTAGGAAAATGCTGTGGACACTATTATACCTTTCCCTCTCCACTGTGGAATATTTGAGGGCTCTATATAGTGGAGATATTTACACATTCAGCATTCGGGCGCTCAGATAAAATGGCGGAGGGTTAATGTTGTGCACTAAACAGTAAATAGAGTGATTTTGGACACAAGCGTAGTTCTCGCAGGTCTTTCTTTATCTGAGCAGCAGTCAAAAATATTACAGAACAGAGGAAACACAACAGCTGGAACCAGACAATGTTTTGACGTGTTTGATTGATAAGCAACTTAAAGGATCAATCATCCAAATTTTAGATGATGAATTTCTTGTTGATTGACTCATGATTTTACTAAGTAAGCCTTCAGCATGAATGACAACACGTTCTACTAACTGGATTTGATGTTTAATCGCTCCAATTCTGATTTATTTCACCAGGCTGTTAACAGAGTCAGTGAAGCCGGTGGAGACGGCCTCTCGACGCCGATCCCTCTCAGGAGAACGAAGGCGGCTCCTCTCACGCTTGAACCACAGCAGAGCAGCAGTTTTAGCTTCCATCGGACTCATGACTGTTTGACGGGACACGGCCCCACCGTGGCCCATGCACTGTACCCGTTTCCCTCCCTGTCCTCCTTATCCCTCAAGCTGACGCAAAACCCCAGACACCTCCCCCCCCTCCCCCACCCCCACTCCCACCCCGTCCCCAGCGACTCGCCGCCTCCCGCCATGGCGTCCGGCACAGAGACCGTGCACTACATCCACCTTCACAACTCCAGCCAGTCGGTCCTGGAGGCGCTGCGCACCCAGCGGCGCGAGGGTCTGTTCTGCGACGTGACGGTGCGGATACACGACGCCTCGCTGCGCGCCCACGCCTGCGTTCTGGCGGCCGGCAGCCCCTTCTTTCAGGACAAGCTGTTACTGGGTCACTCTGAGATCTCCGTGCCGCCGCTGGTGCCCGCCGAAACCGTGAAGCAGCTGGTGGATTTCATGTACAGCGGTTCACTGGTGGTGCTGCAGTCACAGGCGCTCTGCATCCTCACGGCGGCGAGCATCCTGCAGATCAAGACGGTCATCGACGAGTGCACCCAGATCATCTCTCAGAGGAAGGCGGCAGCGGGGGCGGCAAGCGCGGCGGCGGCTGCAGCGGCGGCGGCAGCAGCGGGAGGGGGGATGCTCGGAGGGGTTCTCCCTAAGCAAGAAGAGCGCGGCGGGGGGAAAGGGAGGGAGAGTGGCGGCGGTGGGAGCTGTTCCGGCGGTGCTAGCGGGGGCGGGGGTTACCCAAACTTCTCTAACTTCATGGCTGACTGTGGAGCGAGTAACATGGGCGGGGGGTTGGCGACCAGCGTTAACGTCAGCGAGAGCAGCCCGATGGAGCAAGCCAACACCGTGAGTCTGATGGTGCTGGGCGACATGGGGCCCGGCTCCATGTGCAGCACCGACGGGCTCGGCCCCGGCGCCGGCGCAATCCTCATGAAGCAGAACTCCAGCTGTACTCAGGACGTCAGGTACAAGCTCCGAGACCTGTTGGGGCACACGGCCAACGGAGCCAGCACTAGTAGCACAGGGAACCTCTCGGCGGGCTGCAGCTCCGGTGTGGGCAGCGTGGACAGCATCGGCAGGGACAGCCTCCGCGGCAACACAACCGACCTCTCTGATGACCTGGTGGGGATGGACAGATACAGCGAGGAGGAAGACCTGGACGGGAGAGAGCGGGGAAGAGACGGAGACCGAGACAGGGGGGCGGGCCACAGCCGCAAGCAGAGGCAGCCGCTAAGACTCCAGGTAGGGGGATAAGGGGAAGGGTTGCCATGGTTACAGCTTTCAGGCATGCAGAGCTGCAACGGTTTGCTTTTCTTTCTTTTTCTGCTTTTCCCTCTTCTCACACTGCATTGGCGTATATTGCTGAGATGTTTCTGCACTTTGCACAATTGAAGAGAAGCTCTCGTCTTAACTTCATCAGTAATTGCCTTGTTGACACTCTATGGACTTCTGCATATTTACTGTAGGTCATTAAACTTATTAGCACCTGCTTGAAAGGCTTGTAGCAGCTCTGTTCTTCTTTATAGACTCTTATCTTCCGCCTTTTACCACCTGCCACCGCTCTGCTTCACTGTTACAAGCGTAATTACTGTTCAATCAAAACTGAACCTTGTCTCTCTCTCTCTCTCTCTGCTGTAGGTGCTGGGAGGAGAAGGAGTCGTGGTGAAAGATGAAGGGGGTCAGGACACGGACGGGAATGTCTACACCCTGGAAGACGGGAGACGAGATGGAGAGCAGGAGGGTTCCCAGGAATCTATGGCAGGATTTGGACAGGTAGGTTTAACTGAGAGGTGAGCTGCAGTCATGAGAGGCAATGCACAGGAAATATAAGGGAAAGAAATCATCACTGTAAAACCATATAAGAGATTTAATGACACTTTTTATTTTTGTAATAATGTACCAGCCACTGCTTGCCGAAAGTACAAAATGATCTGTAAGATTAGAAATGTTCAGCCTTCATTTCAAGGTAATGACTCAGTGGGAAATGGTACATTCTGCTTCAGAGCAAAACTTTGAGAATTATCTTTTTCTCTTTTTTAATGTATGTTCAGTATTTCTGTCACAACTCCTGAAGTAAGTGGAGATATAAAAAAATAAATAAATGGTGGAAGCGAGGAGATTTATGCCGCAGCGTGCTTTACCCTGCAGACTACACAAGGAACATCTGCCACACAGTCAAAAGGATTCAGCTTTGCCAGTTGTCAGTTTTCTCAAACGTGCTGCATTTGAAGTCATCATTAGAAATGGAAAAAAAAAACCCCACTCTACTTAGGAGGTTACGGTCTTATGGGTTTTTTTTAATGCAAAGTAAAGCATGTGGTTGTTAATTTACCCAACACCTCTTGGAATAATCAAATTTGCTGTTTTTTTAGCAGTCCTGCATTTTTATTCCAAATGTCACGTTGAGAAACTGTTTCTTACTTTCTCGTCTATCTTTCTTCTTTTGCACGTTTTTAAATGCTAGATGTGTAACACAGCTATGGCAAAAGTGGAATGTCAGATCATTTGGGATTAATTTTGTACCTTTTACTAGTGTTTTAATCTTTATACTTTCCAAATTTGGATTGTCCTCACTTTTAGATTATTTTTAAATATACAAGTTTATATCATTAATACGGCAGAAATACAGCATGTCTTCATATATGCAAATCTAGTTAGTCAATAAAACTGTTTGTTTTCTAAACCTACACACATCTGATTAAAAACGAGTTATTACTGGGATTAGTAACCAGCCATCATCTGTTTTTTATCATGTTGGATTGGTGATATAACGAAATTTACTGTGAGACAATGGAGATTGTGTTGCTTTCACTAAGCTCATTATCTGTTTATCACATCTGTTTGCATAACCCCAGAGGATATGCTTTCTGGGTGCAGAATAACACGTAAATCCAAGGTGTAGTTGAAGGTGTAACTGATCAGATTGGACATTTTAATCAGAACACACTAATCAAATGGTTTTATATGATATACTGCAGTGAGCACAATCTGAGAGGTTGAAGAGATACGTGAGGACTCTTATCTGATATGTGGTGATGACTCATCGTCATCATTTTATGGTGAGAGACGCCTCAGGAGACATAAAGGAATATTCCCACCCAAAGGAGTCCACACACTCGTGGCGGAGGTGGTGGTGAAGGAGTGAAGAAAAGCCTCGGCTCATTTGAGATTTGGATGCAAGTGTTTCTTGGTGCAAGATTCCCGATGAGCTCACCGGAAGGATCCATATTAGACAAGAGGTGGAGGGTGGAGGGTGGTCACATTAATCAGAGAGTGAAATGACAGCTGACTGCAGCAGAGAAACGAACCAGAAAAGTGACAAAAGTTGAGCAAGGTTCGACTTTTTTCCCAAGACGATCCCGTGTTTTGTTGGAGATCTCTGCGTTGACTTGCTTGTTGTGTCGAATGACGGGATTCACGTCATATTCACGACTCTGTTTATGAGTTTCCGTCTTGTAAATATCGTTCACGTCATCTTTTTGACCAAATACCTCAATATCGATATCACAACAATATTGTAGGGATGACTATCAGTGCGTTCACAAAAAAGAGATTACACAATGAGATTTTTGATAAATAATCATCAGTAATGTTGGATATATTGACAAAGTGGGTAAAGGTACATTAGATTAGATTGTACTTTATTAATCCCACAACGGGGAAATTCACTTATTACAGCAGCAAACAAGCAAAAAGAGCAAAAAGACATGTAATATAAAGTACAGAAAAATAAAATGGGCATCCACAACAAACAGAAACTCTTATATAAACAAACGAGTAACAAGTACTGACAGTAAAGTGACCAGAATATAAATAACATAGCACATGATAAAGAGTTTGTTAAATATAAAATAAATATAGGGGGGTGAGAGACTTGTTGTCCATGATGGATGTCAGCTTTACTAACATCCTCCTCAATGGAGTCCAGCAGACAGTCCAGAACAGAGCTCGCTCTCCTCATCAGTTTGTTGAGTCTCTTGTGACTTGTGGAAATAAAATGTCTTGAACAAGAGGAGAGGAGTGTTGGATTTTATGGTCAGTGAGTGGTGTAGTGAGTAGACGTGTCTTCCACAGCTCCCGCAGCAATCTATCAAACGTATATATTTTGGACCTTGTAACCGTTCAAACCTCGTTGGAAACACACACTAAGTGACTTTAATACAGTATGAGTGGATAAATGCCTCCCAAACCGGCCAAAGAACAGAGTGGGAGAGCTACAGTACGTGGCAACTCGAACTCCTCGGCTAGCGTTAGTGCAGAAACAGGTGCTAATGCTAACAACTGCTGTGTGAGCCTCTATCAACGCGTTTTGGGAGGAGAACCGGGCGTCTGTTGCTTCTCTACATTCGATTTTGAGTGTGTATGGCCAACGAATTACTGATATGGAGGACGGGCTGAATGAGTTTGACAAGAGATCGAGCAGCGTGGAAGCTACCCAAACTTCGCTGGTTAAAGAGAACAATGCTTTGAGGGAGAAGGTGGCGTGCTTGGAAAACTACACCAGACGGCAGAATATACGCATATTGGGGATAACAGAAAATGTGGAGGGCCCACGACCAACAGAATTCATTACCAAGCTATTCGCCGATGTGCTTGGGGAAGGCAGTTTTGAGACATCGATGCATGTGAACCGAGAGAAACAAGCTCATCTTTTCCAATCCATGAGGGTAACAACCATGGACTGTATAAAAGAAATGGACGTAACATCCGTGACGTCACCCATTGGTTTGTGGACTGCTGCTTGGAAGCTAATAGTTTCAGATCTAGGCAGCGCCATCTTGAAAATTTCAGGTGCATGCTGGGAAAAATAAAAACACGGATTCTACTTATATGGGCATGAGACGGGGCCATGGGCGGAGCGGGGAGGTTGCTATGGTTGCGAGGGCTGGATCTCGAGGACATTGGTCAATCAACCTGTCAATCAGGACGTAGCCACGCCCTAATGCATACCCTGCTTTATCGTCACATATAAAATCAGGGAGGCCAAAATGTCCCAAATGAACATCATACTGCATTGAAGAAGGCTTTAAACTAGCGATTGAGACCATAAACACATTTTGAAAACGTTTACTGAGGTTAGAAATCAAGTGAGAAGTTGGTGAATTCTCCATTGACTTGTATAGAGACGGTCGCCCCCTGGTGGCCTTTTGATAGAATGCAGCTCTATGTTACTTCCGCGTTGGACCGGAGCTCCCCGCCTGGTTTCAATAAGCTTAGCTAGAAATGCTGCCACTAGAGCAACGAATGGAAGTCCGTCACCTTGCTCGTCATAGCAGTCTTTCCAGGATGTGTCGTGTCGGTTATCAGGTCTGACGGCTCTGACGGCTCTGTCTGCTGAAGAGGTTTACTGAGATCTCTATCTGTAATGACTACAAACCCAATGAAAGACTGGTTTTGATATTGAAGCAGTTTGTTTCACTGGGAAGCTCTGGTGTGTCTGTGTTTATAATTTCCAGTGTGAAGAGGTTTAAAAAGCGATATATATCTCAGCGCATTAAGAAGTACTTTGAAGCGGCTCTGCTTTGTGTTCTTGTGGTCTTGTTATGTCTGTTGGTCGGCCGTGTTTTATCAGAGGGCAGATGTTTAAAGATTTACACTGAGGGGTGTTTGATGTCGGCTATCGAGTGGGGTTCGGGCGCAAGCTGCATTTTTATAGTGAATTCAGTCGTCGTCAGTGCTGCTATCATGGATCAAGGGCGGGTACTAAAGCGGCAGAATCAGGCTTTTGTTGCACTGAATGGGTTATTTTTTTTTAGGCTGAAGGTCTGTAGTGAGTGTGTGTGTGTGTGTGTTTGTGTGTGTGTGTGTGCAGGGTAGGAGCAGCACCCCCCATAAATAAAGGCCTAATAAACAAAGGAAAATATGAATCAGCAAAGTTCATAACGCTTATACATACTGTTCATATCCTGACTCATAATTAGTCTCGACACTAATTCCAGTTTTCCATCATCAGTCTTTAATAAATGTTTGATTAATGATTAATCTTATGGAAGAAAAGACATTCACGTTCATTAGTTTATGGTCCAGGAGAACATTGTATAGAATATGAAGAATATAACATGTTTGAATGCTGATCTTTGATTTTTTTTTTTTTTTTTTGATTAAACCAGAGGAGTCAAACTCATTTTCATTCAAGGGCCACATACAGACCAATTTCATCTCATGTGGGCCGGATCATTAAAAAGATGGAAGGAAGGAAGGAAGGAAGGAAGGAAGGAAGGAAGGAAGGAAGGAAGGAAATAAGAAGGGAAGGAAAGAAAGGCAGGCAAAAGGAAGGAGGGAAGAAACGTAGGAAGGACAGATGGAAGGAAGGACAGAAGGAAGAAAGGGAGGAAGGACAGATGGAAGGAAGGGAGGAAGGACAGATGGAAGGAAAGAAGAAAGGGAGGAAGGACAGATGGAAGGAAGGACAGAAGGAAGAAAGGGAGGAAGGAAGGACAGAAGGAAGAAAGGGAGGAAGTACAGATGGAAGGAAAGAAGAAAGGGAGGAAGGACAGATGGAAGGAAAGAAGAAAGGGAGGAAGGACAGATGGAAGGAAGAAAGGGAGGAAGGACAGAAGGAAGAGAGGAAGGAAGGACAGAAGGAAGAAAGGGAGGAAGGAAGGACAGATGGAAGAAAGGGAGGAAGGACAGATGGAAGGAAGGAAGGAACAAAGAAAGGATAAAAGGAAGTAGGAAGGACAGATGGGAAGGAAGGAAAAGAACACAGGAAGGAAAGTGGGCCAGATTGCACCCCTCGGCGGGCCGGTTCTGGCCCACGGGCCGCATGTTTGACACCCCTGGATTAAACCCTTCCATACTGTTCATATTGGGACTCATAATTAGTCTCTTCACCAATTCACATTCATAAACTCACCATCGGTCATTAATAACATTGATTGTGGAAAAAAAAGATTATATATTCACAATCATTATTTTATAGTCCAGGAGAACATTAAATAGAATATAACAAGATTCAACACAGGTTACATTTGTACATTTATATATACAGTCAAGCCCGAAATGATTCATACCCCTGGCTAATTTTGACTTAAAGTTACTTTTATTCAACCAGCAAGTTGTTTTTTGACCGGAAGTGACACAGCCGTCTCCAAGAAGATAAAAAGACGATGTACAAGAGGCATCATTGTGGTAAAAAAAATATTTCAGTCAGCTTTTATTTACATTTGAACAAAAAGTGGCATGTCCAAAAGGGGTATGAATCATTTCGGGCTTGACTGTATATATATATATATATATATATATATATAAAAATATGTATCAGCTGCACAAAAATGTATTAAATGCTCAACCCTTCCTTACTGTTCATATTCAGACTCATAATGAAATGGATTAATCTTGTGGAAGAATAGATTATATATTCATAATCATTATTTTACGGTACAGGAGGGTTTGAAAGCTGATTTTTTTTTTTTTTTTAATTTGATAAACACAGCTCAACTTGTGGAAGAAAAGACATTCACAATCATTATTTTATAGTCCAGGAGAACATTATATAGAATATGAAGAACATAGCATGATTTTTTTTTTTTTTTTATTAAACACAGGTTAAATTAGTACATTTGTGCACAAACATATATTAAATGCTTAACCCTTCCTTACTGTTCATATTCAGACTCATAATTAGACTAAGAATAGAATAAAATGGATTAATCTAGTGGAGTCTTGTGGAATCACTATTTTATGGTACAGGAGAACATTTATCAGAATATGATGAGTAGCCAACATGTTTGAAAGCTGATTTTTTTGAATTTTTTTGATAAACACAGCTCAACTTGTATATCTTCATATATAAAAATATGTATCAGATGCACACAAATGTATTAAATGCTTAACCCTTCCATACTGTTCATATTCAGACTCATAATTAGACTCATAATGAAATGGATTAATCTTGTGGAGAATAGATTATATATTCACAATCACTATTTTAATAGAATATGATGAGTAAAACATGTTTTTTTAATTTTTTTGATTCAACACAGGTTCAACTTGTATATCTGCATATATAAAAATGTGTATCTGATGCACAAAAATGAAAAAGAGATTATCCCTCTTATTTCTATTTTTATATATTGTGGGTCACATTAGGGAAAATCCGCCTTAAAGAAATGTGTATATGGTGTTTTTACAGCTCTTAAATGTAAAAAAAAACCAAAAAGGGTAATATTTGACCATAAAACAGTATGTAAGGCAGTGGTGTCAAACATGAGGCCCGTGGGCCAGATCCGGCCCGCCGAGGGGTCTTATCTGGCTCACTTTCCTTATTCCTCCCTTCCTTACATCTTCCCTTCCTTCCTTTCTGTCTTCTTTTTCTTCCTTCCTTCTTTCCTTCCTTCCTTCATTCATTCATTCTGTCTTTCATTCCTGTCTACTCTTCCTTCTCCTCCTTCTTTTCCTTCCTTTCTTCCTTCCATCATTCCTCCCTTTCTTCCTTCCATCATTCCTTCCTTCCTTCCTGTCTACTCCTCCTTCTCCTCCTTCTTTTCCTTCCTTTCTTCCTTCCTTCCTTCCTTCCTTCCGTCTTTCATTCCTGTCTACTCTTCCTTCTCCTCTTTCTTTTCCTTCCTTTCTTCCTTCTATCCGTCCTTCCTCCCTTCCTTCCTTCCTTCCGTCTTTCATTCCTGTCTACTCTTCCTTCTCCTCCTTCCTTCCTTCCGTCTTTCATTCCTGTCTACTCTTCCTTCTCCTCCTTCTTTTCCTTCCTTTCTTCCTTCTATCATTCCTTCATTCCTTCCTTCTTTCCTTCCTTCCTTCCTTCCTTCTGTCTTTCATTCCTGTCTACTCTTCCTTCTCCTCCTTCTTTTCCTTCCTTTCTTCCTTCTATATGTCCTTCCTCCCTTTCTTCCTTCCATCATTCCTTCATTCCTTCCTTCTTTCCTTCCTTCCTTCCTTCCTTCTGTCTTTCATTCCTGTCTACTCTTCCTTCTCCTCCTTCTTTTCCTTCCTTTCTTCCTTCTATCTGTCCTTCCTCCCTTTCTTCCTAGCATCATTCCTTCAATCCTTCCTTCTTTCCTTCCTTCCTTCCATCTTTCATTGCTGTCTACTCTTCCTTCTCCTCCTTCTTTTCCTTCCTTTCTTCCTTCTATCTGTCCTTCCTCCCTTTCTTCCTTCCATCATTCCTTCATTCCTTCCTTCTTTCCTTCCTTCCTTCCGTCTTTCATTCCTGTCTACTCTTCCTTCTCCTCCTTCTTTTCCTTCCTTTCTTACTTCTATATGTCCTTCCTCCCTTTCTTCCTTCCATCATTCCTTCATTCCTTCATTCATTCATTCCTTCCTTCCGTCTTTCATTCCTGTCTACTCTTCCTTCTCCTCCTTCTTTTCCTTCCTTTCTTCCTTCTATCTGTCCTTCCATCATTTCTTCCTTCCATCATTCCTTCCTTCCGTCTTTCATTCCTGTCTACTCTTCCTTCTCCTCCTTCTTTTCCTTCCTTTCTTCCTTCTATATGTCCTTCCTCCCTTTCTTCCTTCCATCATTCCTTCATTCCTTCCTTCCTTCATTCATTCATTCCTTCCTTCCGTCTTTCATTCCTGTCTACTCTTCCTTCTCCTCTTTCTTTTCCTTCCTTTCTTCCTTCTATCTGTACTTCCTCCCTTCCTTCCTTCCTTCTTTCCTTCCTTCCTTCTCCATCTTTTTAATGACCCGGCCCATGTGAGATTAAATTGGGCAGTATGTGTCGCTCATATATCTTCTTCTCATATAATTATTGCCTCTTAAATTACACACATTATAATTATTTCTATATTTAGTTGCTTTTATCTCACTTTTCAGCATTCTTTCTCTTCCTAAATGCTGTTCATGTTAACCCTTAAACAGGCAGGAGTGGAAAATCCTTACTAGTTATGTCATTTGCACCTAAAGGAAGGAAGGAAGGAAGGAAAGGGGGAAGAAGGAAGGAAAGGAGGAAGGAAGGGAAGCAAGGGGGGAAGAAGGAAGGAAAGGAAGGTAGGAAGGAAAGGGAGGAAGAAGGAATGAAAGGAGGGAGGAAGGGAAGAAGGAAGGAAAGGAAGGAGGGAGGAAGGAAGGAAGGTAGGAAGGAAAGGGAGGAAGAAGGTAGGAAGGAAAGGGAGGAAGAAGGAAGGAAAGGAAGGAGGGAGGAATAAGGAAGGAAAGGAAGGAGGGAGGAAGAAGGAAGGAAAGGAGGGAGGGAGGGAGGAGGAAAGAAGAAAGAAAGGAAGGACAGATGAAGGAAGGAAGAAAGGACAGAAGGAGGGAACATTTACCCTAACAGCTGAACTTAGATCTGAGGAAGGAAGGAAGGAAGGAAGGGAGGAAGAAGGAAGGAAAGGAGGGAGGAAGCGAGAAGAAAGGAAGGAAGGACAGATGAAGGAAGGAAGAAAGGAAGGACAGATGAAGGAAGGAAGAAAGGACAGAAGGAGGGAACATTTACCCTAACAGCTGAACTTAGATCTGAGGAAGGAAGGACGGAAGGAAGGAAGGAAGGAAGGAAGGAAAGGGAGGAAGAAGGAAGGAAGGAAGGAAAGGGGGGAAGAAGCAAGGAAAGGAGGAAGGAAGGGAAGCAAGGGGGGAAGAAGGAAGGAAAGGAAGGAGGAAGGAAGGAAGGTAGGAAGGAAGGAAAGGGAGGAAGAAGGAAGGAAGGAAGGAAAGGGGGGAAGAAGGAAGGAAAGGAGGGTGGAAGGGAGAAGGAAGGAAAGGAGGGAGGGAGGGAGGAGGAGGAAGGAAGGAAAGGAGGGAGGGAGGGAGGAGGAAGGAAGAAAGAAAGGAAGGACAGATGAAGGAAGGAAGAAAGGACAGAAGGAGGGAACATTTACCCTAACAGCTGAACTTAGATCTGAGCAAGGAAGGAAGGAAGGAAGGAAGGGAGGGAGGAAGAAGGAAGGAAAGGAGAGAGGAAGGGAGAAGGAAGGAAAGGAGGGAGGGAGGGAGGAGGAAGGAAGAAAGAAAGGAAGGACAGATGAAGGAAGGAAGAAAGGAAGGACAGATGAAGGAAGGAAGAAAGGACAGAAGGAGGGAACATTTACCCTAACAGCTGAACTTAGATCTGAGGAAGGAAGGGAAGGAAGGAAGGAAGGGAGGGAGGGAGGAAGGAAGGAAGGAAAGGGGGGAAGAAGCAAGGAAAGGAGGAAGGAAGGGAAGCAAGGGGGGAAGAAGGAAGGAAAGGAAGCAGGGAGGAAGGTAGGAAGGAAAGGGACGAAGAAGGAAGGAAAGGAAGGAGGGAGGAAGAAGGAAGGAAAGGAGGGAGGAAGGGAGAAGGAAGGAAAGGAGGGAGGAGGAAGGAAGAAAGAAAGGAAGGACAGATGAAGGAAGGAAGAAAGGACAGAAGGAGGGAACATTTACCCTAACAGCTGAACTTAGATCTGAGGAAGGAAGGAAGGAAGGAAGGAAGGAAAGGAGGGAAGAAGAAAGGAAGGAAGGAAAGGGGGGAAGAAGCAAGGAAAGGAGGAAGGAAGGGAAGCAAGGGGGGAAGAAGGAAGGAAAGGAAGCAGGGAGGAAGGTAGGAAGGAAAGGGAGGAAGAAGGAAGGAAAGGAAGAAGGAAGGAAAGGAGGGAGGAAGGGAGAAGGAAGGAAAGGAGGGAGGAAGGGAGAAGGAAGGAAAGGAGGGAGGGAGGGAGAAGGAAGGAAGAAAGGAAGGAAGGACAGATGAAGGAAGGAAGAAAGGACAGAAGGAGGGAACATTTACCCTAACAGCTGAACTTAGATCTGAGGAAGGAAGGAAGGAAGGAAGGGAGGAAGAAGGAAGGAAAGGAGGGAGGAAGGGAGAAGGAAGGAAAGGAGGGAGGGAGGGAGGAGGAAGGAAGAAAGAAAGGAAGGACAGATGAAGGAAGGAAGAAAGGAAGGACAGATGAAGGAAGGAAGAAAGGACAGAAGGAGGGAACATTTACCCTAACAGCTGAAATTAGATCTGAGGAAGGAAGGAAGGAAGGAAGGGAGGGAGAAGCAAGGAAAGGAGGAAGGAAGGGAAGCAACGGGGGAAGAAGGAAGGAAAGGAAGGAGGGAGGAAGGAAGGAAGGTAGGAAGGAAAGGGAGGAAGAAGGAAGGAAAGGAGGGAGGAAGGGAGAAGGAAGGAAAGGAGGGAGGGAGGGAGGAGGAAGGAAGAAAGAAAGGACAGAAGGAGGGAACATTTACCCTAACAGCTGAACTTAGATCTAAGGAAGGAAGGAAGGAAGGGAGGGAGGAAGGACAGAGGAAGGACAGAGGAAGGACAACAGGAAGGTTAAAGAGTCTGTATCTCCTGGTGCACGTTGTCTGTTTAAGGGTTAAGTTCACGACGCTCCTTCCTCTTGGTCGTATGTCGAGCTGTCAGCAGCAGAAAGAAGCTTTATTGTCTCCTCCAGACATTCGGCTGCTTTTGATCAACGCTGCTTCTGTTCCTGACATAATGCTGCTCGACTGGTCCGATGGCGCCGAGCGAGTTCAACCTCCTGATGTCTTATAGGTTGTAAATGCAAATAATAAGGGAGGTGGTTGGACCTGAAATGTTCCTCTGACGTGCTTTAACACGAGGAGATAAAGGAGCTAACGCCGGTATGGAGGTTAAAGCATGACGATGATAATCACAGATATATATATACGCAACACACAGCAGAAAATGTGCAGAGATATTAGAGCTGAGCTGGTTACCATGACGATAGTTCTACACATCACTTCCTGGTTTTTTAATAATTAGTCAGTAAACTCAGCATCGTCTGACGCAGGCTGGAAACTCTGCACTTTTATTTACAGTTAAAAACATTTCGCCGTGTGTTTCAGCTTCTGTCAAACTAACGGAGCTGTGGCAACTTCCTGTCTGAGCTTTTCAAAATAAAACCTTTGTTATTGAGCGCTATCTCATTATTATTAAAAATCGTTTCCCCCCCAATTTTATTAGTTTTGAGATTGTTTGGCCCCTAAATCGTAATCACAATCAAATATAGATTAATTGAGCAGCCTTAGTGTGTGTGTGTGTGTGTGTGTGTGTGTGTGTGTGTGTGTGTGTGTGTGTGTGTGTGTATTTGTGTGTCAGAATCTCTAATTAAGTCTGTCTGTGTGTGTGTGTGTTTGTGTCTTCCAGGATTTCTACGATGAGCAGGGGGTTTTCTCTGAGAGTTTCTGGCCCCAGAGCGAGCCTCCTCAGGCCATGGCGTTTAACCCCCGAGGACGGGTCAACAAGCCCATGACTCCGCCTCCGACCACACAGTCCATCAACAACCAGGTCAGTGCTCCCGTCCCGCAGCCTCCGTCATGTCACCGACCGAGACCCCGTGAGAGAGGAGCAGAAACTGTGCTAGACTGGTCTAAGCTCTGACGTAGGGAACGTTGAACTCACATGACTGATCAGCTGTTTTTCTGCTGTCGGCGTCCTAACTATGAAACACAGAAACACGGCTGGTGGTTGTAACTAAGCAACCAATACGAGCTGGTATGAAAGAGCAATTATAACTTTATAACTTTATAACAAAATTAAGCAAATTCTTCCATTTTTCTTTAATGGATGAGCAAAGTGTCTTCTTCTTCTTCTATTTCTACTTCTTCTTCTTTTTCTTCTTCTACTACTTCTACTTCTTCTTCTTCTTCTCCTTCTTCTTCTTCTTCTATGTCTTCTTCTATTTCTACTTCTTCTACTTCTTCTTTTTCTTCTTCTTCTACGTCTTCTATTTCTTCTTCTTCTACTACTGCTTCTTCTTCTACTTCTTCCTCTTCTTCTTCTTTTTCTTCTTCTACGTCTTCTATTTTTACTTCTTCTTCTACTTCTTCCTCTTCTTCTTCTACTTCTTCTTCTTCTTCCTCATCTTCTTCTTCTACTTCTTCCTCATCTTCTTCTTCTACTTCTTCTACTTCTTCTTCTTCTTCTTCTTCCTCGTCTTCTTCTTCTACTTCTTCTTCTTCTTCTTCTTCTACTTCTACTTCTTCTTCCACATGTGAGGATTTGAAGCTTTTCTATATCGTGCATGACAATAAACTGATTATCTTCTGTTTTCTGACCATTTTTTGACATTTTATAGAAAAAAAAGTTCAATTCAACAACAAAAAAATCATGTTTGTTGGAGCCTGAATGCACTTAAACATATTTTAAAATGAACTGTTAATGGATTCAATGAAGAAAGAAGAACAAGGATACAGTTTTTAAAGATAGGCTACCCATGAATGAGTGAATGAATGAATGAGTGAGTGAGTTATATGAATAGTTTTCCTCCTGCATCTAAACCAGAGGGGTCAAACTCATTTTCATTCAAGGGCCACATACAGTCCAATTTGATCTGATGTGGGTCGGATCATTAAAGAGAAGGAGGGAAGGAGGAAAAGAAGAAAGGAAGGAAGACAGGAAGGAAGGACGGTAGGAACAAAGGAAGGAAAGAAGGAAAAAAGAAAGAAGGGGAGGGAGGGAGGGAGGAAGGGAGGTCAGAAGGAAGGAAGGAAGGAAGGAAAAGAAGACAGGAAGGAATGATGGAAGGAAAGAAGGAAAAAAGAAAGAATGGAAGGGAGGAAGGACAGAAGGAAGGAAGGAAGGGAGGACAGAAGGAAGGAAGGAAGGAAGGAAAAGAAGATAGGAAGGAATGATGGAAGGAAAGAAGGAAAAAAAGAAAGAATGGAAGGGAGGAAGGACAGAAGGAAGGGAGGACAGATGGAAGGAAGGAAGGAAGGAAAAGAAGACAGGAAGGAATGATGGAAGGAAAGAAGGAAAAAAGAAAGAATGGAAGGAAGGAAAAAAGAAAGAAAGGGAGGGAGGAAGGGAGGACAGAAGGAAGGAAGGAAGGAAGGAAAAGAAGATAGGAAGGAATGATGGAAGGAAAGAAGGAAAAAAAGAAAGAATGGAAGGGAGGAAGGACAGAAGGAAGGAAGGAAGGGAGGACAGATGGAAGGAAGGAAGGAAAAGAAGACAGGAAGGAATGATGGAAGGAACGAAGGAAGGAAAGAAGGAAGGAAAGAAGGAAAAAGGGCCGTATGTTTGACACCACTGATCTAAACAGTCACAGATATGTCAATCAAACCCACACTGTTGAAAGCTGTTTCCTTTTAATATCTGGTTCTTCCTGCTGGTTTGATGACGAGCTGATTGACAGAAAGACTTTTAGACTAAAAACAAAACACACAAAAAAAACCTCCACTTAATTCAGCATAATGAACGCAGAGACGCTAACAAAGGCTTCAGTATACGTGCCGTGAGCTGCACTTCCTACACATTTTGATTGACAGGCCGACTTTGAAAGTGAAAATGCAAATGAGAGCCTGAATTTGCATTTTGAAGTTTTGTGGAGTCGATGAGATAATAAACATGAGCGAAGGTAAATGTTTTATTTATCAACGCTGGAGTTTAATGGAATAGAAAGTATAATTTATCTTTAAGCCATAGATGATTTGAATTAAATGATATATACTGTAAACATGAAAATGTCAAATGGTGTAACCACAGAAGAATGATAAATATTACATGTTGTATCCAGCTACAGAGAGAAAGAAAGAAGTGAGAGAGAGAGAGAGAGAGAGAGAGAGAGAGAGAGAGAGAGAGAGAGAGAGAAAAGTGAGAAAGAGAGAGAGAGAAAGAGAAGAGAGAGAGAGAAAGAGAGAGAGAGAAAGAGAAGAGAGAGAGAGAAAGAAAAGTGAAAGAGAGAGAGAGAGAGAGAGAGAAAGAAAAGTGAGAGAGAGAGAGAGAAAGAAAAGAGAGAGAGAGAAAGAAAAGTGAGAAAGAAAAAAGAAAGAAAAGTGAGAAAGAAAGAAAGAAAAGTGAGAAAGAAAGAAAGAAAGAAAAGAAAAGTGAGAAAGAAAGAAAGAAAGAAAGAAAAGTGAGAAAGAAAGAAAGAAAGAAAAAGAAAACAAAAGTGAGAAAGAAAGAAAGAAAAAGAAAACAAAAGTGAGAAAGAAAGAAAGAAAGGAAAGAAAGAAAGAAAAGAAAAGTGAGAAAGAAAGAAAGAAAAGTGAGAAAGTGAAAGAAAGAAAAGTGAGAAAGAAAGAAAGAAAGAAAGGAAAAGTGAGAAAGAAAGAAAGAAAGAAAAGAAAAGTGAGAAAGAAAGAAAGAAAGAAAGAAAGAAAGAAAAGAAAAGTGAGAAAGAAAAAAAAGTGAGAAAGAAAAAGAAAGAAGTTGTAGGAAAGAAAGAAAGAAAGAAAGAAAGAAGTATCCACAAAAGAATGATACATATTAAATATTTTATCACCTACAGTGTGTATGTAAGTGGACTTATACTAATAATTACTACATTTAAAAACATCACATGGAAATAATGGTTTTCGGTGCACTTCTACAAAAAGATGTTAAAGCATTTGTCAATACTCTACATACATTAATGCATGAAGTAAAAAATATAGTAAAAAAATATAGTGCTGCGTTGCTAAAAGTGGATTATATTTATTCCACATTTTAGTTCCACATTTACTTTCTTATATATAATCAGATTTTTTATTTTATTTTTATTTTTTTAAATACTGGTTACACCAATAGACAATGGGTTGCATCACGTCATTGACCAATACAGTATATGAAAAGTCTCTCTCCCTTGTATTTCCTGCACTATACAGCACTCAGCACTCTCCCAGACTGAATGTTCCTGAAAATGTCAAATGGTGTAACCACAAAAGAATGAGAAATATTAAATATTTTATCCACCTACAGTGTATATTTAAGTGGACTTATACTAATAATTACTTTAAGAAAAAATGTTGGTGTACTTCTACATATAGATTTCAAAGCCATTTTTTTTCCACATATATTAATACATGAAGTAAAATGTGTTTAAAAATGTAGTGCTGCGTTGATAAAAGTGGATTATATGTATTCCACATTTATTTTCTTGTGTATATAATCAGATTTTTTTAGTTTTAAACAAATACTGGTTACACCAATTGACACTGGGTTGCATCACATCATTGACCAATATATGAAAATAAGAGCAAAACTGACAGTATGCATACCTTAATTTGAAAAAGCTGACTGGTACTCTGCATCAGAATAATGAGATAAAATGAGGTAATGTCATAATTTCTGTGGATTAAAATGAATAAATAAGCACAAAAAAAGAGACAGAAAGTGCAATATTTAAGGTAAGGTCTGTTAATAAGAATAAAATAAAGAAGAATAAATAATAGCTCAACAGAATTAATATATTTTTATCCTAACAACTTCCCGATTATGAATCCAAAGCTCACTCTCGGTGTTTCCGTCCTCAGCTTCTTTTCCAGTACCCAGTGAGCCAGTCGCAGCCAGCTCCGTTCTACGTGGGCGGACCCATGGGTGGGATCGACACCATGGCGGGGTCCGAGCCCGGTCAGCAGGCTCCGCCCCCGGCGCCGATGACCCCGGCCCCGCCTCCCACTGCCACGTCCTGCTCCGCCGGCCCCTCCCCTTCCTCCCAGGGATCTGAGACCTCGTTCGACTGCACGCACTGTGGCAAATCTTTACGTTCCAGGAAGAACTACAGCAAGCACATGTTCATCCACTCCGGTGAGACGACGCTCCTCTCTTCACTTAGCGCTCCTCTCTTCTTCTAGCGCTCCTCTCTTCACTTAGCGCTTATGTAATGATGAGTCATGTGAAATCATAATGTGAAAGGGTTCGTTTGTTGTGTTGAACCAGAGACATTATAATAAGAGGAGACATATCACTCCCATTGAAATGCATAGGGAAACTACGTAACGCCAAGATGGCCGGTGTTTGCACATGTCCCGCCTCTTCTGGTGCCGTTGCTCCAATCATCTCGCTGGTCCTACGCGGTCACGTTTTTGCGACACTTGGAAGTCATTTTCAACAGCGACATTTTAAAACACATGATCAGCAGTTTATACTACTTTGTGTACATATATTTTGTAATGCTTTATCCAAAATTGTGGCATGATCTGGGAAAGTTGACTGTGAGCAAACTCCTGTCAAACGTTAATTTGATACCAAACCATCAAACCCTTTCAGCGATTATAGTTTGATATTCATCGTGATTTCAAAACATATGTTTTTTATGTCCCTTAGACCTCGGGACATGGAGATACAGCTCTCTCCCTATTCATTTAGATAGCCGGTTGGTCTTCCTATGGCCAAATAGCTGCCCGGAGGCGTGGCCAATTTTGCCGCCGAGTGAGACGACTTGCATTAGAAGGACTTTGGTTGAACCCACAGAGGATCATCACCAACTCTGTGAACTGTATGGTTCGTCAGACAGGAAGTGGAACATTTTAGCTGCTAAATAGCCAGATATTTGTGTCAGGAGTCGGTGGAGACCAAAATCAGAGCTAAAAGCAAAGTGAATATTGGATTTAAATTCATAAACAAACAACACCTGCTAAATAAAAGCAGCTTTAATGTGTCGGTAGTGTTAAAACTTGAAGCTTCTGAGTACGTAAAGAGACATTTCATGGTGATGTTAGAGTATTTTTAACTATGAGACAAAAAGTATTGATAATAAAAAGACTTATCTACGAATATAGCTGCCTAAAAAAAACTGGAAAACTTATTTTTACACTTTTTTTTTTAATTCATTTGATTCCAGAAAGGGTTTTTTCCATTTTAAAGATTTTTGAAAGTGCTTTAAAATAAGAGCTCAATCATAAGAACATGAAAACAGAAAAGTTTTTAATCTGGATTTTAAAAAAACTATTAAATTTAAATATTGATTACTATTATTATCAGCACACTTTGCTTTTCAATCAATAAGTTTAAATATCTTGATACTGGAGAAATGATTCTGTTGCTCTGTCTGTGTGTGTGTGTGTGTCTCTCTGTGTGTGTGTGTGTGTCTCTCTGTGTGTGTGTGTGTGTGTCTGTCTCTGAACCTCCAGGTCAGAAACCTCACCAGTGCTCCATCTGCTGGCGCTCCTTCTCCCTGCGTGACTACCTCCTCAAACACATGGTGGTGCACACTGGCGTCAGGGCCTTCCAGTGCTCCATGTGCGGCAAGCGTTTCACCCAGAAGAGCTCGCTCAACGTGCACATGCGCACCCACCGTGCCGAGCGCACCTTCCAGTGCAACGTGTGCCACCGGGCCTTCACCCACCGCACCTTGCTGGAGCGCCACGCCCTGCAGCACGCTCACCACGCCCCCCAAGGCCAGGGGCGCGGAGCCGACATGACCTCACCTACCAAGCACAGTCCTCCGGCTCTCGGAGGGCCCTCAGGTATGGCTGGCGCGGCTGGCATGGTCGGCAGCATGGCCAACATGCCCAGCCACGGAGCCTCCTCCACCTAGAGAGGAGAAGGGGAGGGAACAGGAGACGGGAGACGGGAGATGGAGGGGGGGGGTATGAGTGAGTTAGCCCATTCCTTGAACCAACACTTATTTGGTCCTAACAGCCTTGTTGATCCTTTGTTCAAGTGGGAACAGCGCTTACAAGATTCTCATTGTTTTAGCTTAGCGTCGCTTTCAATCAGGGTTCCTACACAAGTCTGAAAGGTGCTTTTTTGAAGTTGTGTAAATTTATTTTAAAGTTTGCACGAAAGTTTCTGGAAAAAGTTTGTAAAAAAAAAAACAAAAAAACTGTATTGTTCCCTTCTCTCTCTCTCCCCCCCCCCCCCCACTCCCCCCACTCCCCCCACTCCTCAGAAACCCATCTTATATACAGTAGTCGTCCTGTGTTACATTCGCTGCTGTGAGGATTTATCATAAGCTATAGAAGAACATCGCTAAACGACCATGCACAGTGTTAAACAGCCATTCAAGGAAAAAAAAAAAAAAAAAACTGCCAAAAAAGTTTTAATTTTGTTGAGCGGAGGGGAAAATAATAATCTGGATTTTTTTTTTTTTTTTTTGAATGGACCAATGTGTAGGAACCCTGTTTTAAAGACACCAGAGAGTCACCAAAGAGGTTAGGAATACAGAGCAGGTTTGGGAGTCGAAGGGTTTCTAGGTGGACAGAGGGGGGGGGGGGGGGGGTTGGGTTTGGGGTTATAAGGCGATGCAAGTGAGGGGGAACAAAGAGGGGAGGGGGGGGGGGGGGGGATTTCGGGGGGGTTGCAGGGTTTGATTCACTGTCAATTCATTTAATTCTCGTTAAAAAAAATTGGAGTTTGGTGTCACGGCCTTAAGAAGTTGCCAAGTGCTTAAAAGTCAAAAATGAACACAGCTTGGTTTGTTTTTTACAACCTGCCTGATTTTAATGTTTTTACCTTGTTAGACTTTAATGTAGCGATGTTGCTGCGTTCCCAGTTTTTCAGCAATGACTTAAAAAAAAAAACAGTATTTTCCTTTTTAAAGTTGGAGAAGAGATAACTTATTAACCCTTTACATACTGTTTATATTCTACAGCCTCGCAGTTTGATCCCTTCATAAAAAGACTTGAACCACAGATGTGTTTAGAAAGCATCTGACTGATCAATAAATGTGATTAAACCTTGATTCATGTTTCACAGAGCAGAGAGAGTGTATTTTTTAGCTTTTACACCACTAAACATCTCCTATCACACAATATCATGTCCTATTTTACCTCAGACATGAAAATATAACATAGCAATAATGATTTAAATGTATTTTATGGAGCTGTGGGGTTTATTGTATAACCATTAGAGCCATCAGTCTTCACTGCTACACCATAAAAAGAAATCCTCATAACTACTATCTTATTAAAACTATTATTAACTATTCATTTCACTAAAACCACATGGCAATAGATACGGGTCACATTTAACACAGAACAGCCTCAATGGACAAACATTAGTAGCACCTATATAAAAGTATAACATTTAAAATATTTTCATTTTAAGGAAAGTCATTAAATTTCAGAATAAAAGACTTGGTGTTTTTTTTTTTTTTTAAAAAGCTGTTAAATTTGACCCAAACAGATTGTAAAGGGTTAAAGGTTTTTCTCAGTAGCATTCTCTCCATTGTACGGGTAAAATAAAGATCGCTAACCTCAGTTTACAGAGCTGTGACTGTGAAACAACAGCTTGTAGCATCAGATGTCTAACGTTAACTTAGACCAGTTGATCATCTTTCGTGTTACAAGTTACGTTAGCTTAGACAAGTTGATCATCTTTCATGTTACAAGTGACGTTAGCTTAGACAAGTTGATCATCTTTCATGTTAGAAGTCTAACGTTAGCTTAGACCAGTTGATCATCTTTCGTTAGAAATCACGTTAGCTTCGACCAGTTGATCATCTTTCGTTAGAAATCACGTTAGCTTCGACCAGTTGATCATCTTTCGTTAGAAGTCACGTTAGCTTCGACCAGTTGATCATCATTCGTGTTAGAAATCACGTTAGCTTCGACCAGTTGATCATCTTTCGTGTTAGAAGTAACGTTAGCTTAGATCAGTTGATCATCTTTCATGTTACAAGTGACATTAGCTTAGACAAGTTGATCATCTTTCGTGTTAGAAGTCTAACGTTAGCTTAGACCAGTTGATCATCTTTCGTGTTAAAAATGACGTTAGCTTCGACCAGTTGATCATCTTTCGTTAGAAGTCACGTTAGCTTCGACCAGTTGATCATCTTTCGTGTTAGAAGGAACATTAGCTTAGATCAGTTGATCATCTTTCGTGTTAGAAGTTACGTTAGCTTTGACCAGTTGATCATCTTTCGTGTTAGAAGTCTAACGTGACTTCTTTCGTTAGAAGTTACGTTGATCATCTTTCGTGTTAGAAGTTTCGTTAGCTTTGACCAGCTGATCATCTTTCGTGTTAGAAATCACGTTAGCTTCGACCAGTTGATCATCTTTCGTGTTAGAAGTCTAACGTTAGCTTTGACCAGTTGATCATCTTTCGTGTTAGAAGTTACGTTAGCTTCGACCAATTGATCATCTTTCATGTTACAAGTTACGTTAGCTTTGACCAGTTGATCATCTTTCACGTTACAAGTTACGTTAGCTTAGACAAGTTGATCATCTGTCGTGTTAGAAGTTACGTTAGCTTTGACCAGTTGATCATCTGTCGTGTTACAAGTTACGTTAGCTTCGACCACTTGATCATCTTTCGTGTTAAAGTTCTGTTAGCTTCGACCAGTTGATCATCTTTCATGTTTCGAACATTCGCTGTCAGATAAAAGAAGAGGCGCAGCTTTCTGAAATCCGGTCTTAAACTTTATGATGTCATTACGCAACCAGTGGACCATCTTTAACCTTCGATGTTGTTGTTTTTTGTGCGAACAGCTTTTTGAAGGTAAAAACTTAATTTAACACGATCGCTGTGGTTTACACTCAGGATGAGCCGGTAATCTTTAATATCACGTTAAATGGCATTATCACAGCAATCATCTGCGTTTCTGACAAACTACTCTATGAAATATTACTTCATATCAAACTAAAACCTTTTTTAGATTCAAA
>NC_070579.1:6466097-6704721 GCF_027409825.1 Scomber japonicus
TGGATGAGTTTATAAACTTGCTGAGCCGCTCGTTATTATACTGTTCTTATTATTCAGATTCAGATTCCTTCATTGATCCCAAGGAGGGCAGATCATTTCATTTACAGCTTCTCCATCCAATAAGGTACATATCTTTTTTTCTACTCTATTAGCAGCTTACTGAAGTGTTTGGAAAGTTTCTATTTCTTCATGTAAAATATCCCTTTAACCCTTTATAGGACACTCATTGAAAGGAAGGAAGGAAGGATGGAGGAAGGAAAGGAAGGAAGGACGGAGGAAAGAAGGAAGGAAGGAAGGTGGGGGGAGGAAAGAAAGAGAGAAGGAGGGAGGGAGGAATGGAAGAAAGAAGAAAGGGGGAGGAAGGAAAGAAGGACAGGAGGAGAGAATGAGGGAGGGAGGAAGGACAGATGGAAGGAAGGAAAGGAAGAAGAAAGGGGGATGGAGGAAGGAAAGAAGGAAGGAGGGAGGGAGGAAAGGAAGAAGAAAGGGGGATGGAGGAAGGAAAGAAGGAAGGAGGGAGGGAGGAAAGGAAGAAGAAAGGGGGATGGAGGAAGGAAAGAAGGAAGGGAGGAGGGAGGGAGGAAAGGAAGAAGAAAGGGGGATGGAGGAAGGAAAGAAGGAAGGGAGGAGAGAAGGAGGGACGGAGGAAGAACAGATGGAAGGAATGAAAGGAAGGAAGGACGGAGGAAATAAGGAACGAGGGAGGGAGGAAGGAAAAGAGGAAGGGAAGAAAGAAGGCAGGGAGGAAAGGAAGGAAGGAAGGAAGGAAGGAAGGAAGGAAGGATATTTTGGGATATTTACAGAAGTTACCAAATATAATTATTTGCCTAATAAAGGGTTAACGGCATTTTGATGGACGACTTGTTGGTTCAGGTTCTGCAGAGCTTCAAAAAGTTCATTATATATTATTTATTGTTCAAGATTCAAGATTCAGAATCACTTGAACCCTTCCTTCTTTCCTTCCTCCATCCCCCTTTCTTCTTCCTTCCTTCCTTCTTTCCTTCCTCCCTCCCTCCTTCTCTCTTTCTTTCCTCCCCCCTACCTTCCTTCCTTCTTTCCTCCCCCTACCTTCCTTCCTTCTTTCCTCCATCCTTCCTTCTTTTCCTTCCTTCCATCCTTCCTTCCTTCCTTCTTTCTTCCCTTCCTCTTTTCCTTTCTCCCTCCCTCGTTCCTTTTTTCTTCCGTCCTTCCTTCCTTTCCTTCCTTCCATCTGTCCTTCCTCCCTCCCTCCCTCCTTCTCTCCTCCCTTCCTCCGTCCTTCCTTCCTTCCTTTCCTTACTTCCATGTGTTCTTCCTCCCTCCCTCCTTCTCTCCTCCTCCTCCTCCTTCCCTTCCTCCATCCCCCTTCCTTCTTTCTTCCCTTCCTCCCTCCCTCCTGCTCTCTTTCTTTCCTCCCCCCTACCTTCCTTCTTTCCTTCCTTCCGTCCTTCCTTCCTTTCCTTACTTCCATCTGTTCTTCCTCCCTCCCTCCTTCTCTCCTCCTCCTCCTCCTCCTTCCCTTCCTCCATCCCCCTTCCTTCTTTCTTCCCTTCCTCCCTCCCTCCTGCTCTCTTTCTTTCCTCCCCCCTACCTTCCTTCTTTCCTTCCTTCCTTCCTTTCCTTCCATCTGTTCTTCCTCCCTCCCTCCTTCTCTCCTCCTCCTCCTCCATCCCCCTTCCTTCTTTCTTCCCTTCCTCCCTCCCTCCCTCCTGCTCTCTTTCTTTCCTCCCCCCTACCTTCCTTCTTTCCTTCCTTCCTTCCTTTCCTTACTTCCATCTGTTCTTCCTCCCTCCCTCCTTCTCTCCTCCTCCTCCTCCATCCCCCTTCCTTCTTTATTCCCTTCCTCCCTCCCTCCTGCTCTCTTTCTTTCCTCCCCCCTACCTTCCTTCTTTCCTTCCTTCCTTCCTTCCTTCCTTTCCTTACTTCCATCTGTTCTTCCTCCCTCCTCCTTCTCTCCTCCTCCTCCTCCTTCCCTTCCTCCATCCCCCTTCCTTCTTTCTTCCCTTCCTCCCTCCCTCCTGCTCTCTTTCTTTCCTCCCCCCTACCTTCCTTCTTTCCTCCATCCTTCCTTCCTCCCTTCCTTCCTTCCTCCCTTCCTTTCAATGAGTGTCCTATAAAGGGTTTAAACTCTGCTCCTATTTTTTTTTCTTTCACATGTTAAAATATTTTCTCTTTTTACTCTTTAAATGTGATTGAATGCTTTTTTCTCCAGAGCGCCTCAATACTGTACTCCTCTTCATCTGATCCATCGCTCCTCCTCCTCCTCATTATGTGTTTTTCTCATCTCTTGCACATTTCTCAAAATCCCAACATATTTATCAGGAGCACAATGTAAAAGCTGTCCTTTCTTGAAGGCCCATAGATAATCTTTTTTTCTGTGCTGCTTCGGGAGCCTTTGAAGGTCTGGCTGGTCGCGGCTGAACTCTGGCCAGAAGGCATCTGTTACTCAACAACATCTGTTCCTGTTACTCTCTTTCTCCCAGCATGCCGAGGGACATGCAGGCTCTCCCAAGGGTGGCCTTTTGTGTGGCCCATTGTCAATTCCATCATTGTCTGCCGAAGTCTGCTCCCATAATGCCGTGGGGTTATAAACCCCTCCGGAGGCCACCTCTACCGGGCCGATGATTTACAGTTATTTGTGTCTAAATACAATCAGCGTCTTTGTGGAGCAATTAAGAAAGAAAACTGAAGGGAATTTAAAGAGGTAATAGTGAAGAAGAAAAATAGCACGTTTGTTCCCTCGGCCGGGACAAAACTTTACAGCAGTGAAAAGAGAAGTCACAAAAGTTATTTTTGGTGTAAAGCGGAAGGGTTTTAATAGCAGGAGCTGAAGCGTTAGATGTCCAGTAGGCGTTACTCTACATTGATCTGAATTTTAGAGCCATGAATTACCTGACTTGTTCTTTAGGAGGAGAAATAGGAGTGGTAAATCTAGCGTAGGGACATTGTTTTATATGAATAGGCCCCCTCTCCCGTCTCCAGGGAGACACTTTCAACTTCTGGCAGTAGCCAACAGTGTCGGCATAGAAAAGCCCACTATGGGGTCGCCAGGGGAAGACAACAGATGTTACTGATTAACTTTGCTCACAGACCCCTTAAAAAGAAAAAAAAAAAAGTGTTTTTCAGAGTGCTTTGCAGATGGACAAAACAAAAGTTGGACGCAATTAAAATTTCATGTTTAGGAATATTTATTTGGAAAAATAGTCTTGGCTAATTCCTTCATTCAAAAACGGTAAAGGAGACAGTAACATAACAATTTGTACAGTACAATCCCTCTTAAATAACATTTTCTTAAAAAAAAAAAAAAAAAAAGAAGAGTCCCATTGACCTGAAGTGCCTTTGCAAATATCATCATTAAAGAAACCAACTTAAATAATCATAACAAACATCACAAATATACAATACAAAATAAAAATAACACAAAATCATTAAATTAACTTAAATTAAATCATAATTTTAAATCATAACTTTTTTCTTGTTTTTTTTTTCTTTCTTTATTTTACAAAAAGGACAATCTGTATCAAAAAGCAATATTTTTTTTTTATTAAGACAAAAGTTTTCAATGTCCCAAATAAAAAGAAACCAACAAAAAAAAAGAAAAAAAGAACAATACTATGTCATAAATGGTTTGGAGGGCTTAAGGAAGAACACGCACTTCGGTTAATACAGTGATCAAGTATACATACAGTCTTCACAGGTCTAGTGATGGGGGCACAGCCTCATGAAGAACAGGCCAGTATGGCCAAACATCCACCGTTTGATGCAGTTCCTGCGCTCAGCAACGGCGTGTGGGTTAGAGAACAACGGCCTGGGTGCAAATGTTGCAAAAACAAACATCGTAGCGTCGCACGTTATCGCCACGTGACAGTGTCCATTTATATTTTAGTTTTTTATCCCCGTTTCCCCACGATACAAAAAGGAAAAAAAAGCAGAACAGAAAGCTAAGAGGCAGTTTACTTTCAACCGTAAACTTTTTGTTTTTTTTATTTATTTCTTTATTTATTTTTTTACCCCGCCAGGTTCTTATCCCACAGGCCGCCGCTGCCTGCGCTTAGTTTCCAGTAGAGAACCAGCTCACTCTGAATATCAGTTAAACGTCTCAGTATCAGCAGCAGTCTCAAGGCGGGACACCTCCCCCTAGGGTTAGAGCAGCATCTGAAGGAGTATAAAAACTCTCCCATAGAGCAAATAAGCAACGGGCAGCCGATTGGTGGCTCGTTACACCTGAGACAGGAAGAGAAGAAGAGACGTTAGTGTTTGTTGTCCAGATGAGAGAGAGCACAGAGAAGTTTGGTTTCCACTGAAATGTGAACAAGTTAAACATTCAAACTCACCTCAGTTGCAATTATACATTCGTCCTTTTCCTCTGACATCACAAACACAGATTTGTACTTGGTGTCCGCACATGCAGACATTTCTGGGGCTTTCTTTTCTGATGCATCGCTGTCGGGAAGAAAAGGAGAAAGTAACGTTAGCGTCATCGTACTCACAGCCTCAGTGTTACATCTTTACTGGAGCAGATTTGAACCTTTCAGTGAGTCAAACATTTACCATTTTAAACGTTTGCTGCGTTTCTCCTCAAACTCAAACGAGTCCAGGGATTGGCACTTGTCCTCGCAGGCCGCCTCCAGCATCGCCTCTTTAGCCGCCTGCTCGTAGTTCGCCTCGTGTACGAGGTTGTAGTCTGCAGGCGAGTGGCGGCTCTTGTAGCTGCTCCTTTCTGGTGAAGATCCCTCATCGGGGTCACCACTGCAGAAGTCCATCTTCTTGTTGATATTTTTGACGCCCGGCGTCGGCATCATGCTGACCGCCAGGTCTCTGTCGCTACGGTGACAGTTGTTAGTCAGGTTATTTATTGTTTCTCCTTCACCTGCGGTCTCTATTTGACCGCCGTGCTGCACTTTCGATCGGAAAAATCCAACAAGTACGGCGCATCCCGCCAGCAGCAGCAGCACCAGGGCCACGCCGGACCCGACCGCCATCCAGGGAACCTCTGAGCCGCGGATCGCTGCGTGCTCGGGAAGCAGGAACTGGCAGTTTCTGCCGCCGTAGCCGGGGACGCAGGCGCAGACGTAGCGGTTGTTCCTCTCGTGGCAGGTGGCTCCGTTGTGACAAGGGTTGTGTTCACAGCGGCTGATGGGCGAGCTGCAGTTGCGGCCGGTGTACCCCGGCGGGCAGGTGCAGGTGTAGCCGTCCAGACCTTCCTGGCAGGTGCCGCCGTTCTGGCAAGGGAACGTCGAGCACTCGTCCCCGGTGTGGTCGCAGTTCATCCCGGTGAAACCATCTGGACACTGACACAGGTACGAGTTGACGAGATCGACGCAGCGAGCACCTGTGAATAAAGTAGAAGACTGACATTAACTCATCTGATCGTCAGGAACCTTCACATCTCAAAGACGAGGCGTGACGGAGATGCTTCTTACCGTTGGAGCAAGGGCTGGAGGTGCAGTGGTCAATCTTCTTCTCACAGTTGAATCCTGCGTATCCAGTCGGGCACTGGCAGAAATATCCACCTTCAGGGTTGTCAGCACAGCGGCCACCGTTGGAGCAGGGCCCATCAGCGCACGTCATGGCACTCAGCTCGCAGTTGTTGCCATAGAAACCGTGAGGGCAAGTGCAGGTATATGTGTTTTCCAAATCCTGCGGGGGGAAAAAATAGAACAGGCTTGACATCAGGGTCTGTCTTATAACTGCAGCTGCTACAAAATGCAGCCGTATGAATCTCAGTGTTGCTGCGTGTGTTTCATAAGGCTTTCATTTCTCATTTTTAGAGGCTTTTCTGGTTTTATAAGTAAAGAGTGGGTTAAAAAAAACAAAAACAGAAAATGTGGGAGGAGAAGAGATAAAGGCATGAGACAAATGTGCGAAGCCTCATTCAAACATTGCTGGAAATGAGCCACAATGTCTCTCTATCTCTCTCTCTCTCTCTCTCTCTCTCTCTCTCTGCTCTCTCTCTCTATCTGTTGATTCCAAGATAATTTAAGAAGAGAAGAAGAAGAAGAAGAAAAAAAACCAAACCAATACTTACAGTGCAGCTTCCTCCGTTGCGGCAGGGGCTTCCAGCGCATTCATTGACCTGGATCTCACAGCTGGCCCCAGTGAAGCCGGGCCTGCAGGAACAGGTGTAGCTGCCCTGACCAGTGTTGCTACAAGTGGCTCCATTCATGCAGGGCTTGTGGTGAGTGCAATAGTTGAGATCTGGAAAGACACAGCGGCACATGTGGATTAGCCTCAGCACAACACATGGCAGCACAACAGCAGCAGCGACAGAATGGCTTTTTGTCCTCTCGCACACTTGACTCTCTCTTCTTCCAGTGTTGTGTGTTTTTTTTTTTTTTTTGTTTCCTGTTCTCACTGTCCATCTGGAAACAACTGCTGCTGCTGCTGCTGCTGCTCTGTTGTTGTTGTTGTTTCTTTGCCACAGTGGTGACGTCTGGTTTGTTGGTATCTTGATATTTGACTAACTCTTGCCTCCTCCTCCTCCTCCTCCTCGTCTTCTTCCTCGTAGACTTTTTAAAAAAATATCAGTTTTCAATTAAAGAGAAACTGAAGATCTTTGAAACTTGGCCTTTAAAAAAAAACCCTTTTCCACTTCCTGTTGCCTCTATCTTTCTTCCCAGTAAGCTCAGTTTTGGTCATTTTCAACCAACATATACCTAGAAATGTTAGAAAGTGTTCATGTTGCTTATTTGCAGAAGAACCTCTCAGCATCTTGGTCAAATCTGGACTAAATTTGGTTGGAAAGTGACGTCTAGGTTACCCAGGTTACCCAAAATCATTGTTTCAACCACATTTAAATGACATAAATCCACATAAAACTTTCACTTATACTGATAAACAGCTTTACACTGATGTAAATTTACCAAAAATGATTAATATGCAACCTAAACTTCTAAAAAACTTTCACTTTTTAACCAAATCCAACACTCAAATCCCTGAGTTTGGACCATCACTGTTCTCTGGTTCCTCTCCTGTCAGTCTTTCATCATCCCTCCATCCATCCATCCCTCCATCCACCCCTCCCTCCTTCTCCCCAAACCTCTTATCACACTCTCTCCTCACCTTGGTTGCAGAAGAGCCCCCCCCAGCCCTCCTGACAGTTGCACTGCCACGGCTGCTGGCAGGTCCCGTGGAGGCAGCCCGGGTAACGGATGCACTCGTCGCAGTAGCGGCCTTTGAATCCCACTCTGCACCTGTTGTTGTCCAATTAGGGAGGGAACACCGGTCAGTCCACTCACATTACCTCATGTGTGTCCCACTAATTAATTAATGCCCCAATGAACTGAACGGGTGGAGATGAAAAAACAGAAAACTCACTTGCACTCTCCGGGTTTCTCACAGAAGCCGTGCTCTTCGTCGCAGCCTGGCAGGCAGATTGCTGAACAGGAGGAGAAATAAAAAAAAACACCTTTAGACATTTTTAAAAGAGGAGAGAAAAAAACATCTTTGCTCTAGAAGGAGTAAAACTTATCACCTCAAAATCTCAACAGAGTCATTAAAATAAAAGAGAGGAGGGGGGCTATAACCTAAACTCCCATTTAGCTGCTACCTTAAACTCAATCTCCTTATCACCGTGGAAGAATTTTCTGCTTAACATAGTGTATAGACAAAGGAGGGAGTGTGTGAATGTGTGTGTGTGTGCCACAGAGAGCGTACACACACACACACACACACAGAGAGAGAGAGAGACCCCCTCAACCCACCCCACCACCACCACCACCACCACCACCTCCTCTTTTTTTTTTCTTCTTCGCTGCGGGTCAAAACTCTTTTATTCATTCTGTGCGCACACACACACTCACTCACACACACACACTCCCCATAATGTCTCGGATTGGGGCAGATAAGAGTGGACAGCTGGCGAGTGTGTTGCCAGTGCGCGACAGCTGCTCCATTGTCTCCTCTCTGCCGGCAGCTGCCCACTTCAAACAATACCTCCCCCGCCTCGGCCAATCAGAGCCCGGCCCACTCCGAGAGTAACGAATCGGAAGGTAGCATGTAAATTTATGGCACGCGTGAGATTATTCCCAAAAACTTTCCTTAGAATAAATCAAGTGGTCGTGTGTGTGTGTGTGTGTGTGTGTGTGTGTGTGTGAGAGAGAGAGGGGGAAAGGAGGGGGAGGAGTGTGGTGTTTACGCACAAGTTGCCTTCTAACGGCACTCAGGGGTTCTGATTATAGACCCAACATAGAAAATTAACTTTTTTTTTAACTTTACATTTTCCAGAATAAACACAAACATGAATCCTAGTTATTTTATAAAGTATTAATATTGAGTTTAACGCAACTTTAAAGTAACTTTACGCTGATTTTTTTTAATCCAAAAGGAGCTTTCTGTGCGTCTTAAAGTCTATTTTAATGCTGTTTCCTTTAAGTTTTCATCACCACACACACACACACACACACACACACACACACACACACACACACACACACATATGCTCTTCTAATATCTAATACAATAACAACGTTTAGTAACTCACGCTCAGTGCAGTACTGTCCCTTCCAGCCGGAGTCACACACAATCTCCCCGCGCTCTCCACAGGTGAAGTGGCCGAAAGCATCGTCTCTGGGCCGGCAGAACACCGAGCAGCCATCCCCGTAGTAGTGCTCATCACACACGAACCGGTAGGAGTACTTCAGCTCCGTCCTGCCGCCGGTGTGCAGGTCCTGGGACCATTCCTCTCCCACCGTCAGATGCCTCTGGGTGGTCATGGTGCTGATAACGCGGTCTGGGTTCTCTATAAGTGGAGATAGAAAGTGTTGGAGGTTAAAACAGAGGATGTGAAATGTTTTGGTGGAGAGAGAGAGAGGAGGGGGGGGGGGGGGTAAAAAAAGTGATAGAAATGAAAAAGGGAAGGGTGTTTGTTTCCTACCTGTGGAGAGGTCGTCTTTGGAGTCGGTGTGTAATGCCTCAATGATCAGTGAGAAGGTCCCCTGGGAACACAAATGGCTTCATGAGACAGGTGGCCAGCGGAGATGTGGCGATAACATCCAACACAAGCCTGAGGCGATTGTGCCATTCACACACTGAGCTGAATACACACTCCAACTAGCTAACATGATCCTGTGTAACTAAATACCTGGAAACGTTATGCGCCTCTTAGCATCTTAGTTCTGGTTCGTTTTTACGCACGGGTTTAACCCCAAAAAAAATGGCGCGTTTTTTTGTTGTTGCTGCTGCTGCATTCACTTCTACTGTTAGTGAGATAGGAAATGAATCACTGTACTTACCGGCCACGTGAAACCGAAGTTAATCCTGATGGGGTTGGTGAATGAATTCTCCGGGATGACTTCGGGCACTTGGAAGGAGTTGGAGCCGAGCACGGGCGTCACAGCGCCGCCGTACGTGCACGGTGGTTCCGGGGAGGCATTGGGCTGGTAGTGCTTCAGACAGATCCTGAAGAAGGTTTTACATTCGCACTGCTGCTGGAAAGACGAGGTCAAGCCTCCTTTACAGCAGTTCTTGTTGCCCTGTACTCCCTTCTTGTTTAGGAACTCCTGCAACTTCAGCTCAAACACTCCCGAACAAAACCCCTGCGGAGGAAAGCAGCTTATTATCATCAACTATACTTACAGTGCTGCTTCTGTATGAGCGTGTGTGTTGTGGTGGGAGGGGAGGGGAGCGTGTGTGTGTGTGTGTGTGTGTGTGTGTGTGTGTGTGTGTGTGTGTGTGTGTGTGTGGAGGGTGGGGGGGTGTGTGTGTGTGTGTATGGGGTGGGGGGGTGATGGTTCATTGTTTGGAAGAAATAGAGATTCACCAGCTTACCTGGCACAGCAACATGGACATGACGGTAAGAGTCAGCAGGATGAAGCGCCCCATATTAAATAAATACATAATAAATAATAAATAAATAGAGTAAAAAGTCTCGGGGCTCGGCGTGTCCTCAGGGTGCCTCCTCCTGTTCAATCCCTCTGAGAAAGATGCATTGAGCACGTTTCTGTCGCCTCACGGGGTTTTCTCATCAACTGCTGCCGCTGTCAGCCACGCCGCTTTCATTCATGTCCCGAGGAACAACAAAAGGGGGTAAATCCCAAACCTTCAAAAAAAAAAAAAAAAAAAAAATCACAATAATAAAAAAAAAAGAAAAGTGTGAAGTTGTTCGTGTGCTCGGTGGCAGTTTGAAAAAAAAATAGAGAAGTCCTCCAGTTCCGTTAGAAAAGCGTTAATCCAGTCAGTGCGTAAAGAGAAGAAAAAGGATGGGTTCCTTTTTGTTGAGAAAGTGACAAATTTAGGAAGTAGCTTTTTCTTTTCTTTTTTTTTTATGTGAAGGTCTTGGTCTAACCCAAGGACAGATTTGTCACTGGTCCAACATGCTTCCTTCTTCCTCCTAATGTCTTTCCTCACTGTGAACTGTGCGTCTGTCTCCAGCCAAGGCCGCCTGCAGCCTGTTATATACGGCCTGACACATGCTATGGTAATAACATGCAAATGGACCCCCTCCCCTCCACCTCCACCACCACCACCACCTCCCCCCTCCCCCTCCTCCTCCTCCTCCTCGTCCTCCTCCCCAACTTCACCTCCCAATCTGGCCCGGCTCTCCACAATGGGATCCCATGCAAGTACCCCAACAGCCTTCTCATTACCCCTACAGCAGCAGCACAGCACACACAGCGTTAATATCTGAGCCCCCCACCCTCACCCCACACCACCACCCCCCTCAAAAAAAAATGGAGACGTGTGTGAAAGTATTTGAGCCAAATAAGAAGAAGAAGAAGTGAAATTTTGAAAGAAAGGAAAAGCTGTGTCACCCCTCCTTACAAGCAGAGGACCAACCTGTTGTGATGAAAGACTTAAAATCAACCCACCATGTTTAAAGATGTTTCTATAAAAACCTCCAGAGAGGATCAAACATTTAAGAAAGCTTCTTTTAAAAAGGATAAATCTGACATTTAAATGAATTATAGGCAATAAAATTGGACTTTTGAAGCTTAAGAGTTCCACTTCCTGTAAATCAAACACATCAATTAACGTGTTTCAGTCACATTAGGAACATATTTGAGCTTCTTTAGATGTAATAATTTGCTCTAAAGTAGAATATAAAGAGTTTAGAGGAACATCCAGATGCCAGGTCGTCGCCCCCCCCCCCCCCCCCCCAAGATGACATGATGTTACTGACATGTGGCTGGTTTGATCCCTCCAGCTGTTGTCTCACTGGACTGTTTTCTTTGTTTCTGGTGTCTTAAGATGTTTTTTTGGAGGGGGTAAAATGCCAAGCAAAGAGAAAAAAAAGAAAAAAAAAAAGAAAGGAGGAGAAAAAAAAATCTCCAAACAGTGTGAAGTTGATTGAAAAACTTCCAAAAGGAGTAAAAAAGAAAAGAAAAGGAAAAAAAAAAAAAAAAGTTTCTTGGACAAACCCTGACTCAGTTAATTGTTTTCACCCTTCCTCCTCTCTCTTCCTCCTCCTCCTCCTCCTCCTCTTCTACCTCCCCTGTTTCCTTCTCTACATACACACACCCCTCTCTACATTTCGGTATTTCTGGTTGTGGGAAGAATTTGATGCTTTGAATCGACTCAAAAGACTAAAGAAAACATTCCTTGGCAGAGCTGCGTGGTGAGGTAAACGACTTGAGGGGCTGGACTCCTGCTTTCCCATTTTGCTCTCTCTCCCCCTTTTTTCTCATTCTCTGGGCTGAGATGAAAAAAGAAAAAACGCGTGTCCATGTATGTGTGTGTGTGTGTGTGTAACCGAGGTGGTGGTGGGGGGGTAGGGGCGCGCGCACCGGAGTCGCTCGCGTGGCCAACATGAGGGGGAACTTTTGTTATTGTGTGTGTGGTGGAGGAATAAGTTTGCTCTCTCTCTCTCTCTCTCTCTCTCTCTCTCTCTCTCTCTCTCTCTCTCTCTCTCTCTCTCTCTCTCTCTCTCTCTCTCTCCCTCAGCTGTATGGTAATTCGGTCAGCACCTGCTCTCCCCTCAATAACAGCGTGCGCGCGCTTGCCTTGGCTGAGCGCGCGCACTCACGCCCCCCCCCCTCCATATACACAATACCCTCACTCCACACACACACTTTTCACTTCAAACAAACATAACTGCACCAACATCTTATAGATTTCACTTTTTCTTTTTCTTCTCCTTGAATATTGAGCACCTCCTCTGTAGCAGCGCACGAGGAGGGGAAACCATACTTGGGTCATTATTGAGTAAAAAAAAAGTGGTGGTGTGTGCACGTGCATATGCTAGGGAGTAGGAGAAGGAGGAGGTGGAGGAGGTGGTGGGGGTTGTTTCTTAATTAGGTCGTTCATTAAAAAGTGTGATTTTTTTTTTTCCTCCTGCTGTATAAAGGAGGCCTATAGGGAGCTGCACGCGCGGGATGCCCAGCGGCTACGTACATTGCGTCACCGTGTTTAGACATGTACGTCACGGCTGGTGTCTTCCGGCGTCTCTCTCCGGTGTTTGTTACCTGATGCTGATCCATCCTCCACACCGCGGCTGTCACATCCCCCCCCCCTCCTCCTCCTCCTCCTCCACACACCCTAACCTCCACCCCTTCAAAAAAAAAAAAAAAAAAGAGTGACATGCTTTCCCTTTCTTATCCAAATTACCTTCACTTCTGATGTCACATAACAGAGCTGATGTGTCTGTAGTTACTTATTACCTCTAATCAATGCGAGCAACAACCGAACAAAGTCCTCCTCCATTAATAAACCTGTCCATCTCTCCTTTCACACCGGGCCATTTCTCAACCCAAACGTCGGCTGAACCGTGACCATCACAATTAACCCCTCATAGAGACAAGAAAATCAATTATATTTTTCACTCCGAGAGAGAAAAGTCTTCTATAGGCTTTAAACGGAGGCAGTTAAAAAAAAATAGAAAAGAAGGTTTGTACAGCTTCTAGAAACATATATGTTGGACAAATCTCCGTTTAGTGCCACTGTGGAGCTTCTTTTAAAAATAGCCTAACTTCACTTTTAGTATCCAGATGAAGAGCTGCAGGTTTACCTCCCAATATAAACCTGTCAAACCAAATTATAACTTGGTCTTGGCTAAAGTTAGGATTGGAACTGGAAGAAAAACGATATAAAAGTTGGTAAAACTGAAATTAAATCAAGATTGATAAGTCTTCCCCCCCAAAAAATGAGCTGAATTTAAATCATTTGCCAATAATCTGATGTGACCCAAAATTGAACTCTGATCAGGAATCAGTTGCAGTCACATTTTCTGCTAAACCAGCAGCAGGAATATGTGCAGAACAGGCAGAATAACAACATAGAAAACTAAACCTGAACAATAATGTCCAGAAACTAAACCAGAGCCACATAAAGCTGCTGCTGGGAAACCAACTGAAACTAATCTGAGGGACTCAACCAGGAGCTGAACCTGTAACACACACAAAAAAAAAAATGGAACCTGCCCAGTTTGGACACAGTTGTTCCTACTTTCTGCTGGCTGAGCTCTGACTGTTTAACTAAAGTGCTACTGTAGGGGGCTGCTGTAGTTTAACTCCTGCCCACCAGTAGCTGTGCCAAACAAAAAAGGGTGACTCGGGGTCTGACTATTCATCCATTCTCTGCGCTTTAATTTCCATTGATTGTGAATGCAGCAGGGAGGGAGGACGGGGGTCTTCAGTGAAGGACCACGACACGCCTTCAGACGCGGACAGACCCTTACAAGCCATCTGCCACTAACTACCCCCCCCTTCACATCCAGAAAACGACGTTTATTTCCCTGCTTCCCTCCCTCCCTCCATCCCTCCCTCCTTCCCTCCTCCGGCCTGAAGCGCACGTCTCTATGCGCCTCTGTCCACCGGGCTCCGTCTACACTCAACTGGAAGCATGTTAAAGGACCTGTAACGGTATGGGCCCTCCGGGGCCATATGGCGAGGGGGAAGCCAGGAGGTTTTTTTTTTCTTTTTTGGTCCCAGAAGAGGAGACACCACATGGTCACTCGTGGGAACGTAAACACGGCGCGCATCACACGATATCGATCATATGAAGGGGTGATTGGGGAAGGAGAAAGGGGGAGGAGAGGGTGCCACTGTGTGATGATCAACTGCTTTTTTTTAAAGCTGATACATCATCAGTTCAGGAAATATCGATGCATATTCACCCGGAGTGAAAGCCTTCCCCCCTGTTTAAGCGCAATGAGCTGAGCCAGTGATGGTGCCAGAGCTGGTGGTTCCATGCCCTGAGTGATGCGAGGAAGAGCAAGGCATCAAACCAACGCTGCCAGGGAGGAGGAGGATGAGGAGGGGGGGAGGGGGGGGGGTTGCACACCAATCTAGGCTAGTATTAGAAAGGCACAAGGAAATGGAAGGTTTTGAATCAGCACTTTCTCAAGTGAGAGATGCTTTTACGCACGCCTCCCCGAGTCCTCAATGATGTTTACACACAAAACACAGTGGTCGGCATGATAAAAAAAACTAGTGTAATAATCATTTAGGGAATTACAATTAATCTGTACTACTCAATAGTGCGTTTATGGCTGCTTTTATTTATTTATATGATAAGTCAATAGGTTGGTTTTGCCTCCATGTTTTCTCTTTTGGAGACCCATGATTCAGAACTGGACTGGACTGTCTTCTTCTGTCTGGTTCAGCCTGCTTTACCTGCTGAATCGCAGAGATCAACAGGCTCCTTTGTGTCCAGATCAGATTACTGTGGCCAGCTGCTGGAAGAGGGGGCCACAGGCCAGATCCGCGGCTCCCTAGGGCTCTTCAGGGCTCCCCGAGGCTCCCCACGGCTTCCCACGGCTCCCCGAGGCTGCCGGTCCGGGCTGCTGTCTCATTTGCATGCGTTGCTGTTACTGGAGACGTGCTGAGCTTAAGTTTATGGGAAGAGTGCCGCAGTAATTACATGGGGGGCCCAGAGACGCGCCTGAAAGTGTGTGTGTGTGTGTGTGTGTGTGTGTGTGTGTTTGTGTTCGTGTGGTGGGGGTACGCTAGAAGTGTGTGTGAGAGAGGGAGGGGGTGGTGCGAGTGTGTGTGCGTGCGTGCATGCGTGCGTGCGTGCGTGTGTGTGTGTGTGTGTATGTGCAGAGACACTGGGGACCTAAGGGGGGAGGTAAAGAGAGAGCTGTACGTGGCCAGTCGCGTGCCAATGTTTATGAAAACACATCTGCCGCGCACCCCGGGGTGACGCATCCACAACATATGCGGGTCCCTATGAATAAAATCGATAATTCAACAACTGATACTGTGCGCGACACGTTTACTCACAACAAATACACATGTTAGCTCTGAGGAGTGATCAACCTGCCAGGATGATGAAGAGCTGCAGGGTTAAACAAACACACCGACACAAAACTTCATAAATATGATGGAGGCTATTATAAGATTATTATAAGGGATTATTACTCAGAAAGCAAAGCTGAAAGGGAAAAGCTCACTGTTGGTATTTCTACTAATATTATAGATTGGTAGGAGATTTAAATACTAAATAAACTCATTATAAACTCCATGAGCCACACATGCTCCTCTAAATATATCATAGTGAATTTAAATAGTAATACATAACCTATCTATGTTGTACAGATACCTGAATATACATAATAAGCCTTTATAAATGTATTTCATGACTCATTAGGCTACATAAAAAACAAAGTGTAAACAGGAAGTGAATGGTTTGATGAAGATGTAGGAATAGATAGATGGATGGATGGATGAATAGATAGATAGATAGATGGATGGATAGATTGATAGATGGATAGATGGATAGTAAGTAGAAGGATAGATAGATAGGTAGATAGGTAGGTAGGTGGATGGGTAAGTACAAGGAAGGAAGGAAGGATGGGTGGATAGATGGATAGATAGATAGATGGGTAAGTCGAAGGAAGCAAGGAAGAATGGATGGATGGATAGATAGATAGATAGATAGATAGATAGGTAAGTAGAAGGAAGGAAGGATGGATAGATAGATAGATAGATAAGTAGAAGGAAGGATGGATGGATGGATGGATGGATGGATGGATGGATGGATGGATGGATAGATAGATAGATAGATAGATAGATAGATAGATAGATAGATAGATAGATAGATAGATAGATAGATAGATAGATAGATAGATAGATGGATGGATGGATGGATGGATGGATGGATGGATGGATGGATGGATGGATGGATGGATGGATGGATGGATGGATGGATGGATGGATGGATGGATGGATGGATGGATGGATGGATGGATGGATAGATAGATAGATAGATAGATAGATAGATAGATAGATAGATAGATAGATAGATAGATAGATAGATAGATAGATAGATAGATAGATAGATAGATAGATAGATAGATAGATAGATAGATAGATAGATAAGTAGAAGGAAGGAAGGAAGGAAGGATGGATGGATGGATGGATGGATGGATGGATGGATGGATAGATAGATAGATAGATAGATAGATAGATAGATAGATAGATAGATAGATAGATAGATAGATAGATAGATAGATAGATAGATAGATAGATAGATAGATAGATAGATAGATAGATAGATAGATAGATAGATAGATAGATAGATAGATAGATAGACTCTTTATTGATCCCAATGGAAAATTCAGGTTTCCAGCACCTCAATGTAAATATAAAAATGATAAAGCAACAAACAACAGACATTAAAGAGTAAATTAAGAAGTATAAAGGTGAAATAAAGCAAATAGCAAGATGAGAAACCAAATGTAATGTCTACAAATAAGGATATACCATTTAATCGACAGGCCTTATGATCGGAGATAGAACGGAGAACCTTAACCAATGCTAGGCTGCATCATCACGATGGCCATGCTGGTAGCAGTTGACCACTATTGGATGGATTGCCATGAAATCATGTACAATTATTCATGATCTCCAGAGGATGAATCCTTTTGACTTTTGGCGATCCTCTGACTTTCCATCTAGCGCCACCAGCAGGTCCACATTTAAGTTTGTTCATGTCCAAACACCCTTCAAAGCCGATGACATCCCCTCCATCCCCTGCTTTACTGTGTGTGGAGAGTTAATTAGTAAATGTGAGCTCGCTAACACGCCAATCTAAGATGTTGAACCACGACTTTTATAACTGCTAAGCATCGACTTGTGAGCATGTTAGAGCAGTGCCTCTCAAAGTGGGGTCCCAGGGGTCCTTGAGGGGGTTCCTTGGGATCGCCCAGCAGAAAGGAGAATGATTTACTTTCACTATAATCCGTAAGTTACACAATGACAGGATGTGTGACTCTGTTGGTCCTGAGTTTCATACACTTTCTGTACTTAATCGTCTTAGAGCAAAAATCGTATCAAATGGCGGCTCGTGGTCTAATCTGGTCCTTGATGTTAAACATGGTGGCATTTAGTGAATTACAGAGACACTTTTTCTCAATTCTATTATAAATACTAATTATATACAGTATGTACTTTATACGAATACTCTTAATATAAGAGTATAAGCTTCTGTTTTTGGAGTTAGTATAAAATAAATCAACATACTTCATTTTATACTAGCAGGACTTTACTAAAACCTGACAAAAAGTAGTAGTTTGGAGGGGTTCTTTTGCTTGTTGCACAGCTGTTCACTATCACTTTTAATGTTGTCCAGCTGTGAGTAGCTCCTCCATTTCCATTGTTTGCGTCGCATAGTGGGAGAACAGTGTCCACAAACAGCACAGGCGAAAAGTCAAGCACTTTTCAGTCGAGTATACTTCATTTAGTCACTTTTCCGGTGTTAAAACACTACAGACTTAAACCCTGATTACAATTCATGTTGTGTGGATTCTGAACACATCTTTGTTTTCCTTTCATTCATTCACTATCTCTTGTTCTGGATGCTCACTGGATGCGTGGCTGCAGACTTAAAACTCTCTGCCGACGGATTTTATTGGACCATAAGACAATAAAATGAAACACAATAAAATCATAAAACAATAATCTGTTCTCTTTTCTATGGAGGACACTGACATGACCAGCACCTTTCCTTTGGTAGGCAATCTTTTATATATCTTAAACACCACATGCCCAAAAGCATGTGGACAAACCTCACCCTTAAACTCATACATGATTAATGTGCATGTGTCATTTCCCAATCAACAGGCTCCAATCTGCTGCTGTAACTGTCTCAACTCTTCCAGGAAGGCTTTCTACCAGATTGTAGAAACTGGCTGCAGGAATTTGCTCCCATTCACTCCACAAGACTATCGGTAAAGTTCACGTTAGGTGATAAAACCTGACTGAAACCAAAAGATAAGTTCTGTTATCATCGATATGTCTATTAGTTCTAAATCAATCAATTTAAAGGTGCAAACATGTAATTTGCAGTTGACTGATTGTAGTGATGTTATCAGGGTTTTCTTGGTATCAGCGTCAGACTTCAGACTTATAAAAGATAAAACTGGTAGTTTGGGCAGTTATGAAACACAAGATCAAGTATTATGAGAAGTTTAAAATCACTATTTTGGGGTGATATCTCAGCCTCTGCTTCTTAGAGTCTCACCGTTCTTTCTTCAACACAGCATAAAAAAAAATATATTTGAATTTAATTTTTTTCTTTCATCAAATTACATCACAACCAAAAAAAAGTTACTCTGGATAAAGTGGTAAAGTATAGGATGATGCCCTAGTGTCTACTGTGGTGGCTGAAGTGTAACTATGCCATCAAAATCCATTATCATGCATATATAAGAAAACTGCTTTTGAATAGCTGTCCACTGTAGTGACCACTATGTGTGAAAGGGTTCATTTGTTTCTCAGAGGCACTGACATTTAGATTGGGTTACTAAGATGCTGTAGTACCACTTAAGCTAGGAAATGTCAATAAACTGACAAATTCCCACCACAATATACCAAAGCCCAATGTGACATGTTGGATTGACTAAAAGTCCAAAAACATCAAATTTACTGATATAAAACTGAGAATATTTGCATATTTCAGAAGCTGGATAAGGTGTTTTTTTTAAATTAGCTTGTTAAATGATAAATATTCTGTTTCAGCACTCGCCCAAACTGTGAAGAAACAACCCCAGACTAAAAGACTGTTGGCCATATGATAACAAATAAAACACACGGGTGATTTGGGCCCTTTCTTTGATAAAGAAGGGGTACAACTCACCATTTATCGCACTCAACTCAACTATTTTTATACCATCTAGGCCAAATTGCCTTGATGAATGATTAGAGAGTAAATGGAGGAAGTCCAGCACCCCTCCCCTCTCTTTCTCTCTCTCTAACTCTCCCTCTCTATCTCTACAACCATGAGCATCTGCCCAGAAATGAACAGATGTAGGCACCTGCGTTGTGGGCCCACATATGCGCACATGTCCCCCTCCCCAAACCCCCTTTCAACCTTCCATGGGACCCAGAGCCCACCACAATGGGGAGAGATCAGGGATGCAGTAACCAAATACTGCCTATCCCCCCAGGACACTCGCTCTGTTAGAGGCATTGTCACCAGTTATATCAAGTGGCTGCACCAAACAATCTGCTGTATGACTGCTCATTTGAGACATAACATAATTCAGAGGGACAGAGGAGGGAGGAGGAGGAGAAGGAGGAGGAGGAGGGGGGCTGGGTGGTGTACAGAGGTGGCTGCCTGGATAATTTCTATGGCTCGAATATGAAGTGGTGGGTATTTTAAACAAGTGGTCTCAGGTTTTCTTGCAGTTGGGCTTCGATTGAATTGAATCCAATCTTGGGATAAGTGGCCGTTGGGCTTGTTTGGAGGGCCCGGGGGTGGCAGGTGCTAGCTGGGGTAGGAGGATGAAAGAGAGGCTTGTCGGAGCAGGGTGGGTACAAGACCAGGTTACACATAAAAAGCCTTGTTTTTGTTCCGAGAAAAGAGGTCCAACAGCCCACCGGTAGAGCAGCGGCGGATAATGGCGCCATAATAGCCCCCATCCCTATCTCTCAGCTGCCGCTGGACGACAGAGGATCCACACGCACCTGTTGTCGTCCCCCTATTGTGTCCAGCTAGCGTTAGTGTGCTACACCTCAGGAATGCTCCCCATCCAGAGGCCGGCCTGCCCGTCCCAGGAGAGAGCTTAGCCACGGTGGGATGAGGGGAGGGTGTCAGGAGTGTGTGTGGAGGAGCTGGAGGGGCACGGGAACCAGCAGGGAAGCTTTAGAGGACAAGGCAAGGAAAAGGAGGGGAGGTGGAGGTGTGGGAGGGAGGGAGGGAGGGAAGGAGGGAAGAAGGGAGGGAGGGAGGGAGGGAGGGTGCGTTCCTCCAAAGCCAGTGTCCTCTCTCCTCCTCTCCAGGGGCCTGTCCAGAGAGCCCTGTCCTAAATCACTGGCCCCAGGGGGAAGGCTCTCCATTGTGAAGAGATGGCCCCTGCAAGCTGGGCCGCCAGCTGCCACTGCTGCAGCGTCATGCCCCCCCTCTCACACACACACACACACGCACACACACACTCTCACACTCACCTCCTCCCAGTATCCCCTCCACCTTCAGCACCATGACAATGCTCCCTGCGGCCAGGGCCACAGGCCAGCGGAGAGCATTAAAAAGGAGTTGGAGGAGACTCTTGAGAAAGGCCACGGCAGAGCAACACGTTTTTTGTACGAACATTAATGATGACAAACTCGGAGCAGGGTTACGGTGCGCGACACGGTAACCTGGACGAAGAGGACCCCCAGCCCCCTCTGAATGAAATAAACTGCTGAATGACAGAAAGAGAGATCATAATTTCTACGTAGTCGTAGTCGAAGAAGTAGTAATTTATTTCGGTCCTCAATAAGAAGAGATGAATGCACATAAGGCATTTGACTCAAGAGGTGAAGGATTATTATATCGACTTATAAGCAACTCCTTTACTGCTAGATTCAGGCTATCCTCTGTTGTTTTTAGCCCTGTGAGCTACACATCCTCACAGCTATTTGACAAGTTAATCCCTTTGACATTACATTACATATACATTTATTTTATATATCTGTCCTTTACCCCCCCCCCCCCCCCCCCAAACATACCTATTCCCCTGAATTCATACTGGCTCTCTCTACTTTCAAACAACCTTTGGATACAGTTGGGAAGTGAATTACTTTGTGATATGTACATTATCTGTGCAGTTTTTGAGATAAACTAGACCACAAGATTTTAAATCATGTAAGTTAACTAGTGAGTTTTCCTTTGTAGCATTAAAATTGGATTAGTGTTGGTTTTGTATGTGTTTCCTCATACCTCTATACAGTAAGTAATGTACGGAAACTACCAGAGAACAATACAGTATATATATAAAGTTCTGATTCAAGATATCTTTAGTTTTATATTATATTGCAATGGTCTTCAATATTTTTGTTTTTCCATTGGGTATTAGCACTTTCCAACATTATTTGCGATTAATTATCATGCCCAGTAATTTATTTCCACGCAGTCTTTGTATTTCAACATCATTGACGATACCCAAAATTATAAACTTTAATATCAAACCAGTCCTCTAAGACTTTCTAGTCCCTTTCCGTTGTATTCAGAAGCTGTTACAAACGTTTCCCAGAGCAGCAGATAAAGCACTTTCAACACAAATATCACTTATATACAGTATAAACAGTTTAGGGCCCAGCACAAGTAACCTTCAACTAATCAGATTTGATTATTTATTTGAATATTTTGATATCTGTCATCAAGGTAACCTCTTAGCCATGAATGTGCTATCCCTTTTATCCCTATCTCTCCAAGTATCCTTTACGTGATACATATACCAATTGAGTGCTTCATTCGATGCCCATCATGTAGCTGCTGTGATAATGGGCCGAACGCTTGCTGTTGGTTGGCTGTGAGGAAGTCCGTACAAATAGTCATATTTTCCAGCTTTGGGTGAAATAAAGGATCGATCGCAGGGATTGTTTGGCGGGAGACGTTTCGATACTACTTGGTATTGATTTATTTCGGTCAATACTTTAAAGGTACCGAGTACTGATACTCAGCCCTGATCGATAGTATTCAATGCTTTAAGTCTATAAACATCTTCACAGTATAGTCCTCGTTGTTCATTGCACTAGATATCTTCTAACCTGGTCCATCATTGCCATTGAGGTGAACCTAGTTGGTCTAATGCCATACTGATGGTCACTCAATAAACTGTGCTGCACTAATAGATTCTCTAAAACATTTTAAAGAACTGGGAAGCAGAGAAATTGGTCTATAATGGAAGAATAGATGTTGTTGTACTGTCTTCTATAATTAGGAATGACTTTTGCTGTTTGGAAGGATTGACTGCAGATATATGTCAAGAGTACACATTTATATGACTACATACACTACATGTATCGTACATATACTACTATATTACATACAATTATATTTTTTACTGATGACATTTCAATTTCAGTTTAACCAGTTTAACTTTTTTGTTCTCATCATCAACACCCCTAATAAAGTAGAGTAGGAGTTTTTATCAATAGTATCTTCATCTACACCAGTGGTCACCAACTGGAGAGCCACTGCCCTTCATTATTTTAGTTGTCTCCCCACTCTAACACACATTATTCTAATAGTTAACTCATTATCAAGCCCTTGACAAGCTTCAGCTGCTTGATAACGACCTAATTATAAGAATCAGGTGTGTCAGAGTGGGGTGATACCTTAAACATGCAGGGCAGGAGCTCTCCAGGTGCCACTGATTGGTGACCACTGATCTACACCGACCTTTTTTCTCATCTTCACAATCTCATTTACTAAACTATATCCAACATTTACAAAATAACCATTCAATTCTTAATCTTAATCTTAAACTAATTTGACTTTTCTACAACCCTCTCCATGTCCCTTGAGTGTTACTTCTTCACTGCTCCAATAGTTTATTCCAACACTCCTTCTTATTAGATCTCATAATACTTATTAACTTATTTTATATGTCTCATATGTGTTTTCTTTTTCTTCTTTTGTTATATGTTTCTAAATCTTTATAATACATTTCTTTTTACACGCGTCCTCTATCCTTTTAATCATCCTCCTTTGTCAGTTTTCATAATGGACGGTTTCTTTCATATAGTACAATGAATGTGGACAAAAAAGCCTCATAGGATCATCATTAGCATAAACCTCTATCCAGTTTTGTTTCCTTAGGTCCACCTTGAGGGCAGTGATGGCTTCTGGTGCTCTGTATTGAATCAGTGTTAGACCTATTTTCATTTTTTTTTTATCTTAAAAAAAAAAATGCTGAAAAATAGCAAAAACAGGAAGGTCATCTTTCTCATTCATAGTCTACCCATTGGTTTGCTTGCCATTTTATTTGCTAGTATGTTGTCTATCAATCTAGCAGTGTCTGCATATAATCACAGGAAAAAGGCTTCTGTCCTTTTGTGTCCATTTGGGTTTAACAAATCAATATTAAAACCATTACATACAATTTGCACCTTTCAGTTTATCAAACATACCAGCTAATTTATCCTTGAATGCATCGAAATGGTCTATGGTTAAACATTCTCTAATATTTGCGTAGTGTGATTGTGCAACACTTACTGCACATTGTAGATTATACTCAACAGGATAAGGAGGCTTGATTGAAGATACAGCACTTGATCGTCATGTGGATACTCCAGATGAAAAGTTCTAGCTGTTCAATCCCAAATGCAGGTTGTGGATTTCTAATCGTTTTACTTCCACTGACAGCAGCACAGTCAGCTCGTGAGAATCATTTTTATGTTCAATCAAATCAGACCCAGACTTTAACCCTATGACTCAAACCATAAAACTAGCAAAGTCCATGTTACTTTCAGCAGACTCTGGCCAGCAGATATTGGTCTCCTCAAGTCAGATTTATTAGGGCCTGAGCACTGAATGGTGAAAAGTAGGTATATGCGCATGTTTTGCCATCAAACGGAAAGGTGGACTAACTCCACCAGACGTTTTCCAATTCCTAACCCTAACCCTAACCCCCAAGTTTTATATGCTTGACTGGAGTCCAGGCTTGAAGATGTCGCTGTCATAGTGGAACCTACTGAAAATGGGAAGTGTCATTAGTGGGTGTTCTGTGGTACAACATAGTGGACATGAGAAGTGATATACAATAAAAATCATGAAACATCTGATATTTATTAAAATGCACATGTCAGGACACCTCCAATAAATATAATGCTGTATGAACCTTTACATACTGTTCAGGTCAGATTTGACCCGTTTTGACAATTGACAAAACAATTGTAAAAACACCCCAAATGTGAAAATGTCAAAATTTGATGAATTTTCCTAAAAGAGGCCCAAAATGCACCAAAATGAAAAATGTATATGTGCTACTAATGTTTGTCCATTGAGGCTGTTCTTGGTTAAATTATCTCCGTATCCATGTCCATGTGTTTTAGTGAAATGAATAGTTAATAGTTTTAATAAGATAGTAGTTATGAGGATTTCTTTTTATGGTGTAGCAGTGAAGACTGATGGCTCTAATGGTTATACAATAAACCCCACAGCTCCATAAAATACATTTAAATCATTATTGCTATGTTATATTTTCATGTCTGAGGTAAAATAGGACATGATATTGTGTGATAGGAGATTTTTAGTGGTGTAAAACCTAAAAAATACACTCTCTCTGCTCTCTGAAACATGAATCAAGGTTTAATCACATTTATTGATCAGTCAGATCGACTATTGATGCTTTCTAAACACATCTGTGCCTCAAAATTTTTATGAGGAGATTCTTAAACCGGGTCAAAACTGACCTGGAGCATACTGTGAGGGTGTAGAATATTAACAGTATGTAAGGGTTAAAGACTAACTTGTGTAGCACTGCCTAGTGACAACAGGAAATGAGTCAGTTATACTTATACTTTTATGCTTTTTTTCTAGCACCATAAACTGAATACTTGAAGTCATAGTTATCTCCTACATGCAATCTGCAATATTCATGAAACTGCACAGTCACGGGCCACTTCATTAGGTGCTCCTGTGCAATTTAATTCAATCCAATAAAACAGCTCTGCTTTAAATTCGACTTTTTTGAAGTTTATACATGTTTAGTTTTTATTAACACAGTCAAAAAGGCAATAATTCTACTTTATGTTTATTATAGAGGTCATACGAAGTGCTGGTGGTGTACTTACGTGCAGTAATTAACTGGTGTTGCTAATATTTTTCCCCCTCATGTATGTTAATGGAGTGGGAAAAGTATTAGGAACACCATTCAATATAATGCAGGCTAATACACCTCCATCACCACTATGACCTCAGTTATAAACATAACGTAGAATCATCGCCTTCTGCACAGGTGCAGCTCCTCACATTTCCAAAAATGATTCCAAAATTTCCAAATAGCTGACCACATATTGGCATCTAAATGGTTACTTTCTCATCTGAAAAAAAAACATTAAAATGTTATTAGGCCGGCTGACTTTGGACAGCCAGTGGTGCAACTTCATCAGTCAGTCAGTCAGTGATTAACAAATATTCAGCTGTGGGTTTTTTAGGAAAAGCAACAGAAGAAGGTTCCTTGTTTCAAGACAGATGAGCATTTATAATTTTTACGGTTTGTGTCGATGGTTTTAAAACATCACTTAGTCTCTTCTTTCCTGTTTAGTCAGAGATACAATTTTTCACTCACAGTGCTGTGCTGCCTCATCAGACGTAACTGTTTCAGTTTCTTTAAATAGACACATTCACTGGCTCTTTTTTTGTGCTCTTTTTTTAATTTTATCCCCCCACTGCCAACGTCACCGCCGCAGAGGATTTTCCCATCCATAGCAAAGGGAGGCGTGCTCCATTGTTGCAGTTTCTAATGATGATTGTAATGATGGCTTGTCCATCTTTGATAAGAAACAGCACGCCCCTCATTAAAGGGCCCAGGGCCCCGGTTCTCATGGCTGCCGGTCCCTCCACAGAGTCGGACAGCAGGCGAGGGGAGGCGAGACGACACCCGTGGCACACGCCTGTTGACCGAGCCACAAAGCAAAAGTGTGTGACACTCGCCCCACCCCCGCCGGTCCCATTGTCCTCCTCGTGGGTCCCACAGACAAGACCAATCCTGTTACCCTCCCACCCTTCACCCCCCCCTCACCCACCCCTCCTCATAACCACAAAAACCACAACACACACACACACACACACACACACACACTTGTATTGCTGCCCAACACACACTCCCCTTCTTCCTTTCCCTCTCTCCTTCACAATCAATTTTACCAATCAGCTGATCTCTCTCTTTCTCACACATCCATCAAGGGTTGCCCTCATCGCCTTCTCTTCCCACCCTCACCCCTGCTTCACCCCCCACCACCACCATCAGCTGCTACGTAAGGTGGAAATCCATCATTGTGTGTAAAGAAGGTGCTCGTGCACGCTGCTCTGCTATTACCATACACACATACACTTAGTGGGGTGTGTTTGAGAGAGGGGGGGTGATTGGTCCAGGAGGTGGTGGTGGTGGTTGGCGTGTGAGGGGCTGGGGGGTGTTTGGGAGGTGGGGGGGGGGGGGGGCTCTAATTCACTGATTCACATGCAGACAGTATTTCTTGGTGGTGTTGGAGGAGGTGGGTGGGGCAGGTGGGTTGGGTCTGGGTTTTAGAGATGCTGGATGGTGGTGGTGATGGTCGTGGGACGAGGGAAGAAGAAGAGGAGGAGGAGGAGGGAGGGAGGCACGGGGTGATGTGAGGGGAGGGGGGTTGCCGCGGCTGCCGGGGTCAGGCCTGTGTGTCCTGGGAAAGTTGGGTTCTCCATTTAAATCTGCACATGTTGCGGCCTTCTGGTGGCTGCGTGAATGTGCACGGTGACAGATGGCCCCGGCCCATAACTATAGAGTCCGAGCACCCGGTCCCCCGAGGGTAGATAGAGAGAGAGAGAGAGGGAGAGAGAGAGAGAGAGAGAGGGAGAGAGAGAGAGAGAGGGAGAGAGAGGGTGCAGGGGAAGAAGAGGAGAATGTATCGCTCAGCTGATCCCATCAAAAAGAGAGATGAGGGAAAGAGGAAAGGCAGAGCAAAGAAGGAGGAGGAGGAGGAGGAGGGGGATGACAGTGTGTGTTTGTGTGTTTGTATCTGTGTATGTGTGTGTGTGTGTATTATAAAGGGGGGGGGGGGGGGCAGGGGCTGGTCCTTAATCCCAAACTCTAAATTGAGTTAATGTATTTGCCTGGTCTGCAAACTCCAAAAGGAGGCCCAGGGTCCCCAAAGATTCTGATTAGGTGTCTAGTTTATCAGATGTTGGAGGAGGAGGAGGAGGAGGGGGACTGTTTGTACATGAGTAGAATAGGAGCTTTGTGTATTATGTGTGTGTGTATGTGTGTGTGTGTGTGTGTGTGTGTGTGTATGCTGACAGGGTTTATGGGTTTGTGGGTTTTGTGCCAACATACGAAGCTGCCCAACATCTCCATTCACAGAGTTGGTAGATCTCTGTTGTCTCTCGCTGACTCTTCGTTAATCCTGTTAAGTAGTGATGTCAGCGCCTGGTTAATGGTTATTTTTAGCAGTTTTTACACCGAGGAAGACGAGCAATGAGAGATAGTTAGATCTTGTGTGTTTGTGTCTCTATGAGGACCTTTTTGTGTTTTTTAAGACCTGGATGTTTTTGTCAGGCCTGTATCTCATCAAAGGTTAAGATGAGGAGAGGCTAAGCAGTGTTTTATATCAGTGAGAGGCCTGAGAAGTAAAGCAGGGCCAGTTTTCCCAGGACATTTCAATTGGGTGGGTGGGGGGGATGCTTGAGAGGAAACACAGGCCTTATGTTATATTTATTTCATTGAATTCATTAAAATATATTAATTTGATTTATAACACTGTTTTGGATTGTATACTCATTTGACTAAAAATGACTCATATGTGAAGATACTAAAGACATACTTTACTTGTTATCCATAGATGATAAACAGCGGCCTGCTTCATTTGTAGTTCATTGAAAGTCTGCAGCCTTAAAAAATAGCGACAACACAGAATTAGAGCATAGATTGTCAGTGTATTTGGTGAAATAGGCTGAAGCTCAGTTATTATTCACACAGTTAAAATACGGAAATTGAATAAAATTGTTTCTAAAATTTTAAATCGAGAAAAAAAGTCAACTTAAACCGAATCAGATCAAATTCCAGTTGAGCCAGTGACTTCTTGAGATAATCAGCAGATACAACTGAAAATGTTTCCCAATAAAAACACACCAAAGTGAAACTAGGAGACACAAACCAGGTTTCTCTGATCCCCTTCCCCGGTTACAGAAACCAGGTTTCCCGTTTACGCGACTGTTAAGAAGTCAGCTTTCTGGAGAAACTATAACCCGACTAATTGATTTCATGTAAATGCACTGATTGTTTCTGAAAAGACAGGTTGCTTGTCAAACCACACGCACACACACACACACACACACACACACACACACACACACAACAATTCAATCCACCTCCATTATTTGGGTAGCAGCAGAAGAGTTATGTTTATGGATATCTCAAATCTGGGAGAATGACTATTTATTAACCTTTAGTTTACTGTGAAAGACTATTAAAGAGTAACCCTCAATTGCAATGGTGTTGAAAAACAACAACAACACAAAACAATATTATAGATTATATAGGTAGATAAATAGAAGAAAAATAAAACAATGAATGAATGCCAATAAACTGATTTTCAATCAATTAAAACATGGTCTGAAATAAGGCTGTAGTGGTGGTAAAGAATCTCATTTAAGGCCTTTTGCAGATTAGGATAAGGTGTGATGTAAGAGAAAGACATTTTTCCTATTTCAGTTCTGACTAATAGCGTGCAAAGCAACAAACTGTACGGTGAGCGAGTAACAATATTTACTATTTGCATAAAAAAAGAGTTATTTGGTGATTTGTGTGGACTTCATGATCACGAAATGTACGTGTGAGCGAGTGTGTGAAACGGTGTCTTGTTCTCTGCTGGTGTGTATGGTTTCACTCCCACTCAATGTGTGTTTTTGGTGCTGTTCAATGCATGGCAACACATTCTGCCTCCCACACACACACACACACACGCACGCACGCACACATACACACAAACACACAAACACACACACTCACTCCTGCTCTTTCTCCATGGTGTCGCTCTGCAGCCTCCTGGAGAAGTGAAGACATGTGAAGACGGAGGAGGGAGATGCTGGTTTTGTGATGCTATTTGCTCATCTCGGCTTTGATGCAAGAATAAGATGTAAAATTATATCGAGATATCTGTCAAAAACAGGACTATCAATGCAGGATTTGTCAGTGTTGTCTAATCTACAGCCACTATAATGCCTGAAATGTATATTTATCTTCTATATTTTTGAATAAACTAAAACAGTGGAGGGTGTCTGTAACAGATCAGTCATGTTTCAGGTATTTTCATTATATTGTTAAGCTCAGAAAAGCTGTTCTACAAAACAAGACACATCCTGCATGCTTTACATTTTAGGGTATAAAATTATCAATTCTTTATAATACCAGTGTATATCGGCTCTCAAATATGCCATATCAATCAAATTAGTGCTATCTTATTACACTTCAGGAAATTGTATTAAATAACTAAATGCAAAATGTAGTGATATGATGTGATTTTAGTTCAGTTCTCATTTACTGCATGGACAGATTTCTGTTTTTTCCACTGTGTTTACTGCAGCCTCCTCTCCTCTTTTGATGTTTTAATCTGTTTTCTTCCTGTTCCCCCACCCTAACCCCACAGACTCTCTCTCTCTCTCTCTCTCTCGCTCTCTCTCTGCTGTTTATTTGTGGCTGATGGTGACAGTGTTGAGAAATGATGATTCATGTTGCATTCAGTCCTACAACTGACGCGACTTCACCACTAGGAGGCGCCCGTCTTCCACCTAACCTGGACGTTGCTGGAATTCCCTATAAGCAGCCTGGTGGGAGTAAACTAGGGCTTGTTTGATTATAAAGATGTAATATTAGGACAGAAGCGGTGAGTCAGAACGAATTTACTAAGCATCTTTATATGTTATTGTCATTTATTCATTAATCTATTTATCTATTTTAATTGAAACTGTATGCACATGCAGCCCCATCTGTGAATATGTTTTAGGATTTAATGTAATTTATTGATACACACTGTCCTATATATATATATAATCAGTATTCGTGTGTTTTTGCAATGTTTTAAAATGATTGAAATTCATCCATTTATTGTTTTGCCCTTGCTGCAGAAAGAGACTCCACAAAACTTTATACATCTACTAAGTTTAGAGTTTTAATTCCTTCTTTTAACTGTGTAAATTGGCTAAAGAGAGAGACGTGGCCTTCTGTGTATTTTACTCCATGGGATAAATGTTTCCAGTGAGATTAGTTCATTTCACTTGGAAAGCTCTGCAGCTTCATATGGTGCTCTGCTCGATAAGCCTCTTAGGAATCACGACCACAGCAGATGTAGGGAGAATGCCAATCAGGAGCTCCTGCTGAGCGGAGAAACCCGACGGCTGTGCCACTGCGCGCTTCAAATCTCTGCCATGGTTCACATGAAACACATCTAAATATCTTTTGGAGCTTTAAGGTGGCATCTAACAACCAAAACAACAGCAGAAAGAAAACGAGAGTTGTCAAGAAGATGGAGAGTACAGGGAGGGTTCAGCAACTCTGAACTGTTACACCATACAACAACAGCAAAACTGTAATTGTCAAGTCTTGGGTAGAGTCATGCTCCCTCAGGATATAGGGAAGCAGAAGCCCTGCCGTGTGTCGGACCCGGTGTGCGGAAGCGACTGTCCTCCGGTTCCGAATCGGCGCGTGAAGAACCGGGATTTCCCTCTGAACGTGAAGCGCAGGCGGTCCGGCTCCGCACCTGAGCGCAAGGTAAACTGCGTCCTGGTTGGAGACGGAGCAGTGGGCAAGACCAGCCTCATCGTCAGCTACACCACTAATGGATACCCGACAGAATATGTTCCGACAGCGTTTGACAACTTTACTGGTAATCTTTCACAACCATGAAGCTGTTTTCTTAGGTTACCAATGTCAAGCCAGTTACATTAGTATATAACGTGTCCATACCTGACCTTTTAACTAATGAAGTGTGTAAATAAAATGCTTCTACACATAGAGTATGTTCTTATCTTCTCAGTGATGGTTGTTGTCGACGGAAAACCAGTGAGACTGCAGCTCTGTGACATGGCTGGACAGGTGAGCTGCGCCTTTTCCTCTCCAAATTTGACAGCATTTATTTATCTGAACTCACCTGAACACGTTGACAGCTGCTTAACAGGAGCATTCATTTAGGCTACAAGGAATCTAACCACATAGTTTTATTTTAACTTAAAACAAATTCTCTCCTCCTGCTTTGCCACGATAGAAATGGGGGCTTGTTGATGGATCAATCAATGTAAGTCATCAATTATCGATATTTGTCAGTAATTGGTGCCACAGTTAACAGTTTGCAGTCCTTGCTGTGTTTGTATTGGTTGCCCCCTGCAGACTGCTTTTAGTCCTTGACTCAAATCCTTTAAGACCCCTTTCAGTGTAATTTCCCCCAAATCCCGAGTAGTCATTTCACTCCACAGTTAACATCGCCCCCTGCAGGAATAAATAATGCTTGTATTTCAGACGTTTTGCCTCCTCTGTCACCTCAGTGCTCATTCACCTTCTTTTATTTTAGTGTATAGCTGTGCTATCCATTATAGTCTCAAATTTCCTTTACTTTAACATTGTGTAAGTCAAAAGCACAATACTCACTAGAGCACCAAATATACATTAATCCTACACTGCAAATAGTCCCCAACAAACTACTTCCTGCTGTTAGCTAACAACTGTAGTGACCAGCTGTTTTAGGAAATGACTGAGCCTTTATTTTAAAAAAAGAAATTAACTATATATTTGTGAGTTGTTTTCAAAGATTCACATGTTCAGTTGGAGCCAATGTGTCAGGGGCTGATGGCCACAGACAGAGTAGAGAAGTTGTTAAACACAGAGATGGACCAACACAATGTTAGTTTTGGTCTTTCAAGGCATTTGTGGTCACTGGTCAATAAAAAAATATGCAGATCAATGCCAGTGTTATCCTTTCAGTTGCTAAATTGATTCTGATGTGGCTGCTCTGTTTCTTTGCTCCACGAAGGATGAGCTGGAGCACATCCGGCCGCTGTGCTACAAGAACGCTGATGTCTTCCTCCTCTGCTACAGCGTGGTCCGGCCCTGCTCTTTCCGCAACCTGATCAACAGGTGGGTGCCTGAGATCCGTCAGCACTGTCCCGGTGCACCCCTGATCCTAGTTGGCACCCAGGTGGACCTGAGGGAGGATGTCCAGGTACTGATCCACTTGGCTCAGAACCAGGAGCGACCAGTGGGCACAGAGGAAGGCCAGCAACTCACTCAGGAGCTCGGGGCAGTAAGCTTTGCTGAGTGCTCCGCACTGACCCAGAAGAACCTGAAGGACACTTTTGATTCAGCCATCTTGGCCAGCATCCAGCAAATGGACATTAGCAGTGTCCAGCAGCCACAGAGGCTCACTCTGAGGAAGAAGACGCCTGATAAGATCAAGAGCCTCTCTAAGACTTGGTGGAAGAACATCAACTGTCTGGTGGGAGAGCAGAGCTGTGAATTCAAGTGACACAATTTCAAACCTGGGTCAGATAAGGTTTGCAAATAACTTGGTTTGTTTTAATTTGCTGACAGAAGGTGCCAGATGGGCAAGGATTATCACAGGACAGTGCAAGTTCCATAAAGAGCTCAGAAAAGAAGGTTTATGACTCAAAGGTTTCCAGTTAAAAGCCTCAGACTGAAAGGAAATGTGTGAACAGGACAGAGAACACTTGTCCCAAAAAAATTTTAAACTGTGGCTCTGGTTGAAGAATTTGTTACATTTAGAGCTGTTCATTTACTAAAGACCTTACATTAATAACAGAGTAGAGATTGTAGAATTTGAGAGTAAGATGCTTTGTGGAAACTGTAAGATCCAGGTTTTTTGGGTGTTTTTTTTGGAGCTTGACTCATACTATAGTGACTAAAATTCATAATATCTTGGCCTCTGCTGCTTTAATGTTAACTATTCTTTTTAATGTTTCATCCCACAAGCCCCCAATTTAACAGAAGTGCAGCACTTTATCTCTACATCGAGTTAAACCTTTAATATGCTTCTAAAGTCGACCATCGACAATCAGCTGCTCGGTGACCTCCAAAAGCGGTGTGTGGTGGTTGCTGGGCTTTGTCACTGTAGCTGTGAGTCTTGTCCAAAGAGAAGGTTTATTGGTTTGTTTGTGTGTAAAAGTTGATGTGCAAAATGCTTTAAAAGTGCAGAGAGTGAATAAACTTTCCTAAACTATCAGCCCCTCCTGCATGTAGTCCTGGCTTGCACATTAAATGAACTTTGCACTTCTTTTCTGGGATTATTCCCCTCCTCCCTTTTCACATTTTTAGAGCTGTATTTTGCTTTGTCAGCTCCCCTGATTTATTTTTTTTCTTCTCTTTTTTAACTTTACAACTGCTGGAATGTGAAGAAGAGAAACAAGCAAAACCATAGGAAACTTGAAAAATTTGTGTTCGCTGCCTCACCTGAATCGTTCCAGATTTGTCCTGATATGGTTAACGCCCACCAGTCTGAGCCTCGCAGGAAGTTAAAACAAACACCACAAATACTATCAGACCCAGGTTTGGTTCGATGTACATGTATGTTGATGGAGATTTCAACTTGATTTTAACTTGATGTGTGTCTGGACATATACTCTTTGTCACTGTTATACCCCAAACATGATTAGTACTTTCTTCAACTGTTAGTTTGTAGGTTATTTAGCGATTTTATATATATATATATATATAAAAATATAAATATATATATTTATGGTTACTTTCATTGCCATTGCTGATCATGGAATATGTTCAGAAGCCTTGATTACATTCTTAACAAATCTGTATAGGATAATTTTATTTGTCTTCAATGAATGATTCCGATATCATTGAAATATTTTCACTGAATAAAACTTACGGATGTAAAATGTATTTATTAGAAACACTACATGCAAATACTTTAACAGCATCTGCCTGTTTCTTTAGTGCTCTTTATAAATCTCCGTACAAATATAGAACATGTTGGAGGGTTAAACGGGATCAAAAGCTGTTGATTGTCTCATCAGCTTTCAGATACTGAGCAATTAACATTAGAGCCCAACCATAGACTTACATTTAAATGCACCTACAGGCATAAAATGCATCTTTACTTCTTTAAATATAAATATTGGAGTCATGCATGCAGAGAGGTAAATTGCCCATAATCTCTGGGTAAGCTCAAGATCAATTTGCTCGGCTTTCCTCGCTGATTCAGAGTCGACCTGATGGATGATGGCTGAAGGCTTCTCTGGTCTGGCCGTAGCCTCCGCTAATAAAAGTGGACAGGACCACCTGGACTGGATTAGACCAGCATATGGAGCCTGATTCTCTCCTCACAGAGAACTCACATCTTGAAGAGCAGGAGAGGCAGATTCCTCCTCCTGTAAAGGTTTATCTAGTTCTTTTCTGCAAACATGCAAATAGTTTTACAGATAATAAAACTGCTCAATAAAGCTGAATTTGAAAGGAAACATCTCAAGACAGGTGACACATTAATGGAGTTAACAATAGCAGATATATATATACACACATATATACACACACACACATATATATACACAGCGGTTTGGCTTTAAACAGACACAAGATAATGTCATGAAGTAGCCCTTAAAATCATTGTGAAGAGAGCTAATGTTTTGTGAAGTATGTTGCGAAATAGAAAAAAGTCATTCAATATCAATGTGACGTATAATTTACAGAATTTAAAAGCGATCATTATAACCAATCCAATTACTAAATTAATTTACTAAGCATGTAGGATGTTTTGATTAAACATTTATATATTTTATATTAATTTCCTTGGTTTTATGTGATTTATCATAATTTTCAACAACAGGCTCTCCTGTTATGCCAAGCCTGCTAGGAGAGTTCAGGTAAGTTCAACAGGTGACCTTTGACCTGGCCTAAATTCCCTCACAGAGACACAGACTGCTTGACAGATTTTACAGACAGGTGTTGCTTCTCTTCATTCATCTCTGCAGATCACCTCAAGCCTTTCAGTCACTGAGTGAGTGTTTTTTTTTTTAGAGAGGCAAAATAAAAACTACTACGTGAATATCTTACCTAATTATTTTTTCTATTTTCATTGTAAGACATCTCAGACTCAGCTTGTCATGCTCAGTTTTACATCGTCAGACTTGGCTCAACTTTGATGTGTCTAAACTGTCGGCCTGTTTTGAGTCGTAAGTTTACATTTTACCTTGTCTTTTCATTTTTATTTTCTTGATATTTGTAGGCTTTGTTCAGGCATATGGCATGAATTCTTCCAATTTTTATTTATTTTTTAATTCAACCACATAACTATATAATACACTGTGTAGAAAAACGTGTTAAACCGAAATTCTTAGGGACACATATGTCCCCATTAAAACCAATGATAACTGCAAAATATGACTCTTTCATGCACTACTCCGTTCTGGCTTATTTTGGAGACTTCAAAATGGTAGTTTTTCTCTCTCGCCACCAGATGACGCCATTTAGCTCTATTTTGTCTATCGGAGAATACAATGCAGTTTTACCAAGTCCTGCTCGTACTATTTCATGAAGCACAGCAGACGAGTGAAAAATTTGAGTGCATTCAAAAAGACCAGGATGTGTTGGTATGCGTGTCAAAGTGTGGTGTGTGTATGTGTGTAGTGAAAAATAAATGTGTGGCACATAATGTCTAAATATTTCTCTCTCACACACACGCAACCACTTTCATTCATGCATTAACTCACAAACATTCACAGGTTGTCAAACTCAATAGGATATCATATCAAACGTTTATTAAGCTTTGAGCATTTAAAACGCAGCTGTATTAGCTAAACAAACTGGCATTTGACAGGTTAAAATCCTGAAAATGAATGAATATTTGATAGTTATTAACAGGACTGATGTGGGTTAAAAAATAATTAATTGAAAGTGGAAAATAAGATTAATTTATATTTTATGGCAGTCTTTTGACATGAACATTTCCTCCTAATGAGCCATGTGTAACATTTTCTGAAATAAGGCACAAGGGTTAAACCTGCACTAACCTGCACTGAGGCTCTGCACGTTAGCTGCGAAGCTAACGTTAGCAGCGTGCTAACGTAACCTACAACGTCGCTGCTGTGTAGTTGCTCGCTGTGTATCTGGTGTCTGTTCACTGCTTTCAAAGTGTTTACAGTCATGAAGACATATAAACACAGGTTTGCTATCACAATAATCTCACAGGCTAGCCACCTGTACTATCAGAGAAATATTCACTCTTTTAGCTCTGTTTTTGCTCTCTATCAACTACTGAGGGATGCTTACATGCTAAACATAAACATGTTAACAAGTTTACAGTTAGCATATTCAAAAACTTTATTTTAAAATAATGATTTTAAACAAGCCAAGATGTTAATGATGTTGCATTTCAGCTAACATGGTAGAGGTCTCTGGCACAACTTCACCTACTTCCAAGGTGCACGGAGAAGGGAAAAAAAGTCCCAAAAAAAGTAACAGCTCTAGGAACACTTGTAGTAGCTATAGAACAACTTTATTAATAGATCAAAGTGTTTTGGCTTGGGGCCTTCATCAAGGTATTCATAAAACACATTACAATCAGTATTTAAATAGAAATAGGCTACAAAAAATTGAAAAGGTAAAAATATATATTTACCAGTTATGTGGAGCCAGATATGTATCTACCAAGATGGGTCGGGTATATGGTCATATGACTTCAGGCCAGTCATTATCCAACACAGGGAGGGTTAGGGTAAGGGGAGTATCCAATAAATGACATGGGTGACACCATATTTGGTCCATAAACCAGAAAAATGCAACCAGATACTCCAGTTACTTCAGAAAGGGATAACATCTAAACTGTGTTCATATTAAGCTTGGTAGCATGTATATATGTTAATGTTAGCATATTATGAAGCATGTTAAAAAGCTTATGTATACACTTGAGCAATGTTTATCACAGGAATGCTATATTATCATCTCAAAGTAGTCTACAACTGAGGTGGACAGAAAATCACTTGATGAAAATTAAAAAGTGAAATTACAAGTTTTGAAGAAAATTGAAATCAGTTAACACTCACTCAAGCTTGAAAGATGAAAAGGAACCACAACAAATGTTAGCTTGCATATTACACAACTTCTGTTCTCCACCATCTTAATAAAAGTCACCCAACTCCCTCACCTCTACTTTCAGTGAATCTACAAATTACCACACACACTAATGCAAGAACTTGTTTTGAGTTCAGTGTGACCGGACTTCACAGCATGTCTTCCTGCTCTTCGGTGCCTGCTGTCTGTGCCTCCAAAGTTGGGACATTCTTGGGGGTACAAAAAGAGACTTGTTCATAGATTTGATCCTAGAATGTGCATGAAATATCTAAAGCAAAATTTTTTTCGGTTGTCATTTTGTATAAAAATCCAGTTAACACATATTCAAAGCAATAACAATCATAATTATAATAAAAATAATAAAGTAATCCCTCACCTCCTTACACTCTATGACGTCATTCAGTACTGTAGTGGATAGAAGAGTTTTCGTCTTCCTGGATTAAATCAAGTAAATATGCAATTAATGACTTCAAGATGGGAAATAAGTATTTTAATGAAAGAGAGCAGTGATGGAACTGATGGATTTTTTTTTACCTCATCCACAGACCTAAGAGAAGTACAGGAATCAGCATCATCAGGACCACCAGAGTCAACCTGATGATGTTCATTTGTGTTGTTACTTTGTCTAGAAATGGAGATAGATGTCTGTTAATTGTAAGCCAGCTAGGATTTGTGCTGTAAGGGTGAAAAGGTGAAAAGGAATAACTTACCTTTTACAACAATCAGATGTAAGGTGGAGTTATGATGCCCTCTTCTGTTCTGGACTTCACAGTAATAATTCCCACTGTGTTCAGGTCTGACATCAGTGATGGTGAAGATCTGTCCTGATGCTTTTGGTGAGTCTTCATTCTCCTTGTACCAGGTGTAATTAGCTGCTGGGTTAGCATCACTGCTACAGGTCAGAGTCACTGAACTGCCCTCAATGATTTTACCAGAGAGACTCACTGACACAGAGGGAAGCTTTGGACCATCTGGAGGAAAACATTGTTGGTCAACAGTGGAATAACTGACACACTGACATGTAAAAAACAAATGAGGAGGGAAAGTTGATTCCCTTGTTGCTGCTCATATTAAAATCAACTGTTACCTTGGAAACATCTTTACATTATGTTAGTGACAAAGTTAGGTAAACTCACACACTGAAGGAGAGCGGTAATCCTCATGTCCTTTCAGAGCACAGGAGATGTTGTCACCAGGATTAAACTGCCCTGAATAAAGAGAAGTTTCCTCTTTCATCATTTTCTGTCCGTTCTTGAACCAGACGTAAGAAATACGACCTGCTGGACTGCAGCTGCTGAGACATTTCAGCTCTGCCTCCATATGAGACTGATGGACTGGTATTATGATCACCTGCACCTGGAGAGCTGCATATGTGAGGAGGGACAATATTATCACCACTCGTTCTAAATAATCATAGATGAACATGCACATCAAGACATCAGTTACATTTTCTAGAAGTAGTGGAGGGCAGCAGCTGTATTCAAAATGTATGTTTGTGATGACGATTGATCATTAGTGTTTTTAAACGTCATGTTTGTGTATTTATGTATTTATGTTTGTGTTCATCAGTACCTATGACAGTCAGAGTTGTTCCAGGTAAACTACTCCTCCATTCAAAGCTTCTTGTTTTGAATGTGAAGTGATACTGGGCTGAATCGCTCTCTCTCAGGTTAGAGATTCTCAGAGTGGAGCGTCCTCTCTCTGTTTTAAGGACCTGAACACGACCTGCATACTGGGAGTCTTTACTAAGGTCCTCAGGCTGTGAGTGATTCTGCCACTGACGACTACGATCAGGACTGAACCAGAATGATGATCTGATAGATTCATAACTGTTGTATGTGCAGGAAATGTCCACTGATGAGCCTCTGAAGGCGCAGATGTTTCTGTCAGTGTAAATCACTTTGTTGCAGGATTGACCATGGACACCTGAAAGATACAATTAATTTAAAACAACACAGCTATAATGATAGTAATAATACATGTTGTTTATAGATGTCGTTTTAGGATACTAATTGACTCTGAACATAAGTTTAATCTTTAGAAGGAAAACCCTAAAAGCACAAGGCCACACATGACATTAATCACACATTAACATCAGATCTAAAAATGTTTGAATTTTGATCAGTGTTTTCAACAGACAGGTCTGTACAGTCTCGGATGGGTTTGGGGAGAGAGTTCAGAGGGAGGGGCCAGCTATGAAGCAAGTTCTGTCACCACAGGTCTGGTGCAGGAATTGAATGTTTAATTATTTAATAGAAGCAATAGTTATGTCAACTCACACACTGAAGGAGCAGGATGATGCTCAAATCCTTGTACAGCACAGGAAGAGCTGTCTGCAGGAGAAAAGTACCCTTCATAAGTAGAAGATGTTTGATCCTGAATTTTCCGTCCATTCTTGTACCAGATGAAGGAAGAACGATCAGGTAGACGACAGCTGCTGTGACACTTCAGCTCTGCCCAGGAAGAATACTGATTGACTCTGTTAACCTGCACTTGTAGATTTGGTTCTGTGAGGAAACAAAGAGAAACATGATCTGTACATTACAAATAACTAACAGAAAGGTGGACAGTTAAAATGACAATTCATATAAGTGACCAACTAAACTGGTGGATAATTTAAGAAAGACCGGAAATTAATCACACAAAATGATGAAAATCATTCATTCGCCATCGATATTAAATAAGATTAATCTCCATTAATTCAGCCCCATTCATTTGTAATCGGCTTGTTTAAATGTACTGTACCAGTGTTTGTGTTCATCAGTACCTGTGACAGTCAGAGTTGTTTCAGGTAAACTACTCCTCCATTCAAACCTTTGTGTTTTGAATGTGAAGTGATACTGGGCTGAATCGCTCTCTCTCAGGTCAGAGATTCTCAGAGTGGAGCGTCCGCTCTCTGTTTTAAGGAGCTGAACACGACCTGCATACTGGGAGTCTTTACTAAGGTCCTCAGGCTGTGAGTGATTCTGCCACTGATGACTACGATCAGGACTGAACCAGAATGATGATCTGATAGATTCATAACTGCTGTATGTGGAGGAAATGTCCACTGAAGAGCCTCTGAAGGCACAGATGCTTCTGTCAGTGTAAATCACTCTGTTACAAGATTGACCATGGACACCTGAAAGATAATAGTGAAAGTCAGCACAGAATCCTTCATTGTGTGCGTGTGTTTCACAAGAGTTTCTTTAATAGGCAGGATACAACATTTCTAATCTGTTAAAACTACATATTTCTCTGCAGTAACACAGAGCAGGTTGTATTGTATTGATACTGACAACAGTAGAGCTCAATGAGAAAAACACGGTGCCAATAACAAGTGAGGCAGTGGGGTCACTCATACTAGAAATACATTAAGTCATTGTACAGTACTTTAGATAAAAGGCTTCACAAGATGCTGTTATGTTAGTGGAAGACTGTGAAGAAAACTCACAAACTGAAGGAGAGGGGAAATCCTCATATCCTGTAACAGCACAGGAATAGCTGTCTGCATGATTGAAGTTGGATAAATAAGTAGAAGATGTTTCTCCACTAATTATCTGTCCATTCTTGTACCAGATGAAGGAAGAACGATCAGGTAGACAACATCTGCTGTGACACTTCAGCTCTGCTGAGGAAGGATTGATTGTTGACCGGACCACCTGCACCTGGAGCTCTGGAACTGTGAAGAAAGAACAGAAATGTAATTTATGTTCATACACAAACAAACATTTACAGTAATATTTCCAAGATATTAACCATTTAATATTCATTAAGTCTTCTATTAAAATGTTACCTGTGACAGTCAAAGTGACTCCAGATGAACTAGTATATCTCCCTCCTAGTTGGTTTGTTGTGAACCTGAACTTGTACTCAGCTGAGTCTCTCTCTCTCAGGTCTGTGATTCTCAGAGTGCAGTCGTTCTTATCGCAGTGATACTGCACACGACCTGCGTACTCTGAGTCTGTTCTCAGATCCACAGGTTCATAATTACTCCCTTTAAACCAGAATGTTTCATCAACTGCAGTATCAACATTATTTATCCTGGTTGGGTATCTGTAGGTGCAATTAATGTCCACTGTTGATCCTTTTGTGCCACAGATGTGAGTAGAAGTGTAAGTCACTCCCCAGTCATTCTGACCCTGTACCACTGCAACACAGAGCACATCAGAAACCACAATCAGATTTATAACAAGTTAAGAATCAGTGAATAAGACAAAGTGGATCATGGCACCAATATGATTTTATCTTCAGTTGTTGTCATTCAAAGCTCCTCATCGTGCATCAATCTAACTAGAACTTGAACTGGAATACAGCATTTTATAACAACCCATAACAATTTCAACAGCAGGTCATTGATTTGTCAAATAATTTATAGGACACTCCACGGTATAAAAGTTGAACTATTAGTTTAAGCATTTCTCCTCGGTGTTGCACTGTCTAGACGGTCCCTGTGCACTCGTCTCACAGCCAGCTGTACATAGACAACAATGTTATTAGTCCAGCTCGGAGGACGGCTTGTTTGGTCAAAATAATAGACATTTGTGTTTTAACAACTTTCACTAAGAAGTTATTGACGTGTTCATCATACTAGAAGCTGCAGTCTGTAGTTTTGAGAAAAAATTGACTTAAGGCTGATTTATGCTTCTACGTAACCTCCGCGCCGTAACTACACCGGTGCCCCGACGCCGCCATGCACCTTTCGAAGTTCTCCATCACGTAGTGTTTTGTCGCGGTGCAATTCTCATAAAATGTATGTATTTTTGTCATTACAAAAGAAAATAGTTACTTTTGTTTAACATTTTAATTAAACCTTTAAACACCTGAAAAACCTTGAACTGAACACAGAACAACTGAACACATTGGCATGCTTTCACTCAAATCCTCCTCCGTCTCTCTGTCTCTGCTGTGAGTATCTGGCCTGTATTACGACACTCGCTGTCTTTGGAGCGTCTGCCCCCCTTCCTTATTTCACATAATGGTATGATCCCAGTCTGTCCTCGCATGTGATTGGCCGAATGGTGTGCCCATCAAAATAAACTCCCGCCCCTGCCTCAGCCAAACGGACTGCTGAGTAGGAGGCTGAATATCCGGCTCTTTCCGACAGTCATCGGCTCTTCTCGTTCACGACAGAAGAGCCGACTCCGTGGGAGTTTATTTTGATGGGCACACCATTCGGCCAATCACATGCGAGGACAGACCACCACTCATGATGCAGACACATCTAATTAAATTAATATATTATTACAATGTTCAATAGTGAATACTGATATTTAATTTGTATCATTTTGCTTTCACTTAACAGCTATAATTTACACAGGCATAAACAGAAGTGGATCTTTGTTATTCATCATAATGCATCACACATACATCAAACCAACAAAAGTGCTGATCTGAGATATTTTTAATTTACTTTCTTAAAATGACTTCATGCTATTATGAATAAGTGTGTTAAATGTCCTACAATGTAAATGTAGATATACAGTACCTGACACAGAGAGAAGGAAGACAACAAATCCACTCGCTGCTGCTGTTAAACTCATAGCTGCTCCTCTCATCTCTCTGTGAGGCTTCAGAGACAATAAAATACATCAAATAATGTACACAACGTGTAATAGTCATATCAGTAAACTGTTCTACTTACAGCAGAGAAGGGTGTTGTCTGTTAAGATGCGCGTCTTCTGTGATCTGTGAGCAGAAGTCAGATATCAGGCTTAAATTAAATGAGTACATTTCCTTCCTCTTTCTTATTATTATGAATATGCATGAGGGGCCAAGTGACAATATAGGCGTATGCGACAAGCAAGTTTTGCTGTTCCTCTAGAGACCTAATGTGATCTTTGCTGGCAATTTAAATAGAATTCACTTTTGAATTGTGGAAGTCGTTGTCATTCAAAGCTCCTCATTGTGCATCAAACTAACTAGACCTGAACTGAGTGAACACAGGCACAGAAAATATATTTATACAAACTTTGAATTTCCAGTGCAAAAAACTGTTTTAGATGCTGTTTACAGTTAATCTCTGCACTGAGACAGACTATTGTACAGTCTGAAGATGCAGTGAATGAACAAGAATGTATTGAAGCTATGAACATTAATGTTGTTTAACTGAGCAGAATAATGAGAAGAAGAAACTGAATCATTAGAGTCAGTACATGTCTTGTTTAGTTTCCTCTTTGATAGCTGAGCTAAGTGTGAAAACCACAAAGAAATGCAGAACATGAAGTGTGAGAAACTTCTGAAAGCATCTAAGATAAAATAGGTGTCAATAAGTTTTCACAGGGAGGGGCAACTTTTATAGTTGTAACAGCTAAAACAGTTGTCCAGCTCTACAGTACAGAGTGCAGACATCACCAAACATTAAAAACATCATGATAAGATGAAATTCTCAGTGCATTGCTGTACCATCATATAACTATGAATATATTCATATGCATGAATAAAAATATATGATTCTTACAATCTATGGAGGGAGGGAGGACAAACCATATCAGCCAGGCCCCACACCCACCACTCATGACGCAGACACAGCTCAACATCTTATTACAGTGTTCAACAATTAATACTGATATTACTTTGTACCGTTTTGTCTTAATTCAACACACTGCTCTGAATAAGTGTTAAATATCCTACAATGTAAATGTAGATATACAGTACCTGACACAGACAGAAGGAAGACAACAAATCCACTCGCTGCTGCTGTTAAACTCATAACTGCTCCTCTCATCTCTCTGTGAGGCTTCAGAGACAATAAAATACATCAAATAATGTAAACAACATGTAATAATCATATCAGTAAACTGTTCTACTTACAGCAGAGAAGGACGTTGTCTGTTAAGATACTCGTAGTATGTGATCTGTGAGCAGAAGTCAGATAACAGGCTTAAATTAAATAAGTACATTTCCTTCCTCTTTCACATTACTATGAATATACTTGTACTTTCTAGAGACCTAATGTGATCTTTGTATAGAAAATAAGAGACCAGTGGTCTGGCCTATCAGCAATCTAAAGAGAGAAGAGAAATAATGACACATTTTTATCATCTTCATCTTGTACATAAGGTTTTACATCTACAGTTGTAATAATAATAGTAATACATTTTATTTAAAAGGCGCCTTTCTTGGCACTCAGGGCACTGTACCGAGTTACAGAAATTAAAAACACATTAAAAAGGAGCAACAATACAAATAAAATATAGAAATAAAAACAATATAAAAGTGACAGAGCAATTGGCATCAGATATAATGGGCAGTTTTAAACAGATGTGTTTTGAGTTGTGATTTAAATGGGGTAATGAATCGATGTAAACTCACTCATTCACAATCACTCTGACTGTAACACAGAGCTCATCGGAAATCAGCTCTGCTTTGTAAATATGCAATGATGCCCTCTACAGTTCATCTCTTCGACCTGTGAACCATGATACAGTTTAAATTAATGGTGGGGGGGGGGGGGGGGGTGTACTGAGATGTCCTATATTCAAATAGGGGGGAAACATTAAAAATGACGTACCAACCATTTGAAATAAAAACCCAAATCTAACAACGTGACAGCAAAATAAATCCAAAACTACATACAGTGCTAGACACTGAAGGAAAGTGAGAAAAAACCTGAGACAGAGTAGGCTGCAGGATAAAGCTACTGTGTGACGTTACTCCTCCCGTATATCTGCTCTTTTCTTTTCTTACACAATAACAGGATGAAACTAACTGATATTAATAATATAAATAATGTCAGAGTAGGCTGCTGTATGAAGCTTTCTTCCTAGATCTTTTAATACTCTCAATAAACCGCATCGCTAACCTGACATGTATCACTGATGGTAGAGTAGAGGTTAGTTACTCAGATAACATCATTTATACATAGACTAAGTTACTCCTCCGCTTTGGCTTTGGCTTATTTGGTCTCAACACCTTTTTAAATACTGTCAGACTTATTATCAAACTTGCTACTAAAACACATGCTACCTGTACTATCAGCTTCCCAAACTGAAGCTAACTTACAGGACGGGAGCAGACGCTTCAGACTGCCGTTGCCATGACGATGCGCGTCCATGAATTTAGGAATTAGAGCACGGAGGAGCATGAAGGGAGCGGTAGGTTTTGTTTTGGTTTTCACTCAAATATCAACAACTTTTTCTCCTCCTTTTCTCCCACATCATCGCTTACTATACCTTTAAAGCAGACAGTGGAGGGAGACCTCAGTGATGAAGCCTGAATCTGCAACACTGAAGCTTCACCACTAGATGGCAGTGAAACATCAGCGATACTGAATCACAACCCTGAGACAACATTTTACCATCCATCGCTGATTGTTCACACACATTTAAAGTTACTTTCAGTACTTTTCACTTTTTATGATTGAGTTGCATCTTAATATGTTTACATTCGACATTAAATTCATTAATCATTACAGTTAGAGGTTCAGTTTCAGAAGCATTGATTGTTCACATTGGTGACCTTGTTGTACAGTAGTTGAACAAACTCTCACAGTCGAGGTGTCTAAGTATGAAAATGATTCAGTCAGTGATCTACAGCTGTCACTAACAAATATGAACTGTTTTACTGAAAAGGCTTCATACTCAGTAAACGGCCACATCTTCTGCTTCACTGAGTGACCCCAAAGAGTTTAAATGGACTTACAGACTTACAAACTGTGTCTGTGCATCTTCATTTTAGCAACATCCCAAAATCATAATGAAGTATGTTACTGTGACAAGTTTCCTCCTTAACTCGAGGAAAAGTAAGAAATAAATCAGCACAAAACAACAGATTTAAAGAAAATATTTAAATTGTATTAAAGCTCAAACTTTCTGCACACTGTCGCCCCCTGCAGCAGTGAGAGGGAACTGCAATCATGTTTCCAATTACAGAGATGTTGTGGAAGCTGGCTGTTTATTGTATATCAGCCACTGCAATACCTGGATAATGTGACATTCAGCAAAGTGTGATAGACCTGAGATTATGTTTGATGTGTGAAAATATACAGTAAACTGTACAAGAAGCCAATCAGGATTCCTCAAAAGTGATTAATTACAGTATATACACATGTAAAATAACAGTTTGCATTGCAGCTCTCTTCCTAAATATCTGTAATATAACTAAAAATAAGCTTGCATTAGTTCAGACAGAACACTCAGTAAATTATAAATCAGTTGAGTCACACACACCACCTGATATTCAACTGATCTAAACAATCAATCATGTTTGACACGTGGACATGATTCAGTTCAAGCTGCCATCAGCACATTCTTCTCAAAGCTTCTGCTACATGCTGTTACTGACTGTCTGTGCTGCTCACTTCTACCTGCTGCTGCTGCTGCTGAAAACTGAACATGAAAACGTCCACATGGTCCTCTGCAGCCTCTCTCTCTCTCCACTCTCATATTTCACTGTTGTAATACTTTCTGTTTCCATCAGGTGAGTCCAGCCTCTGGTTCAACTGCATCAGAACAAAATCACATGACATTTAGATGAGGTACATCTCATAACTGTAACTATGAATCTGATGTCAGCCTGCTTTTTACCTTTCAGGAGGCTCCAACCTGACTGGATTTTACTTCAGGTGTCTTAGATGCAGCAACTGATGGGAAGAGATGACAATGGGTCTCACTCATGAAATGTGCATATTGTTAGATTTTTGTTTTATATATTTGAATATGTGCTTACTTTAAGGTTTACTAGTTTCTACTTGGAAGGTTGTTCTTTAAAATTAAATAATCTTTACAATTTCATTTCAAGTTCTGTCAATAAGGTCTCTCTCTCACCTCTATAGTCTCTACAGGTTCATTCACTTCAGTGGTGGAGCTCAGAGTTTTCTTTTTCCTGGATTGAATCCAACAAAATCAAGAAATGTTTAATTTAATTAAATTAATGATGAATAAGAAAATTAATGACTTAACCTTGAAAATTCTGTAAGGAAATAAATGAAGGGATGTTTTCTTAATTGTTTTACCTCGTCCATAGAATCAAGAGAAGCAGAGGAATCAGCATCAGGACCGCCAGAATCAACCTGATGATGTTTAATATAAATAAAGATTTCCCTAAAAATTGAGACAGAGCAGATAAACATTTGACCTCTTATGCCTTGTGTGTGTATGTGTGTGTGTATGTGTGATTTTCAATGAGTAAAACTTACCTTTCACAACAGTCAGATGTAAGGTGGAGTTATGACGTCCTCTTCTGTTCTGGGCTTCACAGGAATAATTCCCACTGTGTTCAGGTCTGACATCAGTGATGGTGAAGATCTGTCCTGATGCTATTGGTGAGTCTTCATTCTCCTTGTACCAGGTGTAATTAGCTGGTGGGTTAGCATCACTGCTACAGTTTAGAGTCACTGAACTGCCCTCCACTATCTCAGCAGAGGGAATCACTGACACAGAGGGAAGCTTTGGAGCATCTGGAGGAGATATCTCAGTATGAATTAACAATAAAATGAGGACGGGTTGCATTAGTTCAACATCTTCAGCTCAGTGAACTACAGCAGAAAACTGAATGTGAAGCAGGCAGAGCTGAAGAAAGAAGACATGATCAGACAAATCTCTACCAGTTTTTGAAACAAGGCTGACAAGTCTAACAGCTGTATATTGCCTTTTAAATACACAGTTTCACTCACATTTCACATCAATAAAGATGTATTCAGATGTTCTTTTCCACAGCTGGTTCTCAGCTGTACAGTAATACTCTCCACAGTCAGAGGACTGGATGGAGCTGAAGACAAGCTGTGGTTCTTTGCTGAGAGGTTGAAGGTCTGGATTTACATTCTTCTTGTACCAGGTGTAATTAGCTGCTATGTTAGCATAACTGCTACAGGTCAGAGTCACTGAACTGCCCTCAGTGATTTCACCAGAGGGACTCACTGACACAGAGGGAAGCTTTGGAGCATCTGGAGGAGAAAACATAGTTGGTCAACAGTGGAATAACTGTAAGAACACATGTTTGACACAAAGTGAGGAGTGAAAATTGTTTCCTTTGTTGCTGCTCATATTAAAATCAACTGTCTGTTACCTTGGAAACAGTTTGACACTGTTTTAGTAACATAGTTAGGTAAACTCACACACTGAAGGAGAGCGGTAATCCTCATGTCCTTTCAAAGAACAGGAGATGTTGTCACCAGGATTAAACTGCCCTGAATAAAGAGTTTCCTCCTTCATCATTTTCTGTCCGTTCTTGAACCAGATGTAAGAAATACGACCTGCTGGACTGCAGCTGCTGAGACATTTCAGCTCTGCCTCCATATGAGACTGATGGACTGTTATTGTGTTCACCTGCACCTGGAGAGCTGCATATGTGAGGAAAGACCCAAAATGTCATTTGTTACCAGTAAAATACACAAACATACAGTCAAAATAACCTTTGTAGTTCTGCTGGGTGAAATAATTTGTGATCATCAATCAAAAGTGTAAATGGAGGAAAGTACTCAATATAATCAAATCAGTTTTATGTAAAACTCTTCAACAATAACTGTTCACCACTTTCACTCATCATCAGTTTGTGTTCATCAGTACCTGTTACAGTCAGAGTTGTTCCAGGTAAACTACTCCTCCATTCAAAGCTTCTTGTTTTGAATGTGAAGTGATACTGGGCTGAATCGCTCTCTCTCAGGTCAGAGATTCTCAGAGTGGAGCATCCTCTCTCTGTTTTAAGGAGCTGAACACGACCTGCATACTGGGAGTCTTTACTAAGGTCCTCAGGCTGTGAGGGATTCTGCCACTGATGACTACGATCAGGACTGAACCAGAATGATGATGTTATAGATTCATAGAATATTGTGTATGTGCAGGAAATGTCCACTGATGAGCCTCTGGAGGCACAGGTGCTTCTGTCAGTGTAAATCACTCTGTTGCAGGATTGACCACGGACACCTGAAAGATAAAATTAATTTAAACAGTACAATAATAATTGTTAAGTCACAGATGTGTTTGGGGAGAGAGTTCAGAGGGATGGGGCAGCTATGAAGAAAGATCTGTCACCACAGGTCTGATACTTGACTTGAATCTTTAATTAATTGAGAGAAGAAATACAGTATCTCAGTAACATAAATATTATAACTACCAACACATTAAATGTAGCATCAACATATTTTCCATACTGCAATATTTCAGAATGACAAAATTTTTACCTAATATTAAAGAATTTCAGGATGTTATATAACAACATACAATTGCTTTCCTTGAGGAAGTTTTGTGATCGTAAACATTTGCAACACATACAACAGATTCTCACATGCTTTCACATATTTTCTCTCCTATTTGTTTTAGTTTTACAGCAGCATGACAGACCATGTAGGTGAACAAAATGTAGTTTTTTGCTAAAAAAATAGTTTTGGTACAATTTGCATTGGAAAAACTAATTTAAGCAGTATCAACAATATTCCATTCACTTTCATTGTAGTAGTATAAAACTACATTAAACTGTCTGTTACTAATTGCATGTTTAGAAATGTAATGTTTTTTGTATTTTGAATGAACTGACTCTTTAAATGCACAGTAAGCTCTTTTTCACATTTATTTTGCAGTCAGCACAGTCAGTTATATATAAAAATGCAATATGTGTAAAATCTCATGGGGCTGTGGTTTGATTCTGATCATCTTTTACGCAAAAGTGCTTTTACACTACAAGTAAATATTACATTCACACATTTATCACTTCACGTCACTTCCAGCTGCTGACATCACCGGAGCTTCAAAAAGAGACGCATGAGGCTTATTTGCTCGCTTTGCTCTTCTGAACAGGATATACTCAGTCAGGGCACAGTTCACTTTTGAACCGCCAATGGCAGAGGGAAGAAGACGACGCGCGTGTGCTTTTCATATTCCCCTTTTTTTTTAGCTTCTTCCAGCTCGCCGGCCGAGAGGGAAAATTCTGCGTTGCCCCTGAACACATAATTTAAACGGATCCGAGAGATTGAGATCACAGACACATATCTAAAATTGCCTGCAGAATGGAGAGATACGTTACAAAACCAAGTAACAAGATCTCTCCATGTCGTGGACCGCGGGATAACTTCTGAGCCCCAGCCATTCATCTTTTCATCGACGGCTGATCTTTCAGCATCGCTTCAGTCAAGAACCAGGACAGTGCTCACTTGAGGACTGCATCGGACCTTTTCCATAACAGCTTTGACCACCACACAGCTCGCATATCAACACCGGTAGATCAAGGAATGGTAAAAGGGTTGTTCGTCTGGGCAGAGCTAAATAGTGTGTTATAATGCTCGTTAGCATTTTATGTCTTTGCTGCATAAGCTTGTGTTTTCGGGACCGTCATGTCCCCGTTTGATGACTCCAAAGAGTCTTATGGCACTTTTCCACTATACAGTTCTAGCACTTGGCTTGGTTCCAGGACAGACCTTTTCCATTACAAAAAAGTACCTACTCAACGTGGGCGGGGTCATCATAGCACGGCTGCGCAAAACTGCCTTAACTTCGTTTATAATGCGACACAAATACATAAACAACGGAGGACATGGAGGCGGCTGATGTTACAACTGGTGGACATTGGACAAACGCTCCTGAGTCACAGATGCCCCATGTATAGTGTAGTTTAGTACAATAGTTTAAAGGCTCCACTAGATGTGGTTATGTTAGTGGGAGACTGTGAATTGTACTCACACACTGAAGGAGCAGGATGATGCTCAAATCCTTGTACAGCACAGGAATAGCTGTCTGCATGATAAAAGTATCCTCCATAAATAGAAGATGTTTCGTGACTAATTTTCTGTCCATTCTTGTACCAGATGAAGGAAGAACGATCAGGTAGACGACAGCTGCTGTGACACTTCACCTCTGCCCAGGTAGAATACTGAGAGACTCTGCTCACCAACACTTGTAGATTTGGCTCTGCAAGGAAAAAAAGGACACACATCATTTGTACATCACAAATAGTGAAAACAGAGGCAGACAGTTAAAATGACAATTTATATATCTAGATCTATATAACTAAACTAGTGGATAACTTAAAAAAAAGATGGAATCATTCAGTGACAATTGATGATAAATCAAATTCATCAGCTTGTTTATATGTACTGTGTCAGTGTTTGTGTTCATCAGTACCTGTGACAGTCAGAGTTGTTCCAGGTAAACTACTCCTCCATTCAAAGCTTTGTGTTTTGAATTTGAAGTGATACTGGGCTGAGTCTCTCTCTCTCAGGTCAGAGATTCTCAGAGTGCAGTCGTTCTTATCACAGTGATACTGCACACGACCTGCGTACTCTGAATCTGTTCTCAGATCCACAGGTTCATTATTACTCAGTTTACTAAACCAGAATGTTTCCTTAACAGTGGTATAAGTGCTCTTTATCCTGGATGGGTATCTGTAGGTGCAGCGTATGTCCACTGTTGATCCTTTTAAGGCACAGATGTGAGTAGAAGTGTAAGTCACTCCCCAGCCATTCTGACCCTGTACCACTGTAACACAGAGCACATCAGAAACCACAATCAGATTTATAAGTTAGGAATCAGTTCATAAGACAAAGTGGATTATGGCAACAATATGATCTTCAGTTGTTGTCATTCAAAGCTCCTCATTGTGCATCAATTTAACTAGAACTGATTCTGCAAGATGTAAAATCTTGTTGTCCTTGTTTGTTGTAGTTTGGAAAAAGCTAAACTGAACACCTGAGGTGTGTTTTATATTCACTATTCATATCATTTTCCCTCATGTTAATTTTCAACACTTAAAGGTGTAGTAAGTGATAATAACCCAATACACTTTTGGTCAAAATCACTGTATCTCTCCTCACTACCCGCGTGCGCGCTGAAAAAAGTCCGGTCTCAATACACAGCCTGGCTCTGAGATTCAGCAGACAAATATGTGGCTCAGACCGAGCCACTACAACAATGCTCAAGCCAATCAGAGACAGGGAGCGTTCATGCGCATTCACGGTCCGACAGACAGATGGGGAGGTTACGTAGTGTATGCAGTCGGAGAGAGAAACGTCTGGTACAAACGTTGTGGATGCAGAGAGAGAGGTGACCAAGAAACATCCAGAGAGGTGAAAGTTAGAAGAACAAAACATATAAAAGAAGAACTTTGACCAGACAAGGACCCGCGGACACATCAGTGTGGTTTTCAAATGGCGGAGGGACCGACGGAGGACTGGAGATTGACGGCGGACGCTGATCTGCCTGACAGGTGAGTAACATCAGCTCTGCTTCACATATACTGTAACGTTACCAGCTGACATTCAGCCCACTGTCTAGTTAGTCAGGATATGTTGTTGTTGTGATGTTAGCTGTAAAGTAGCAGAGTTGTTACTACAGCTGTTTGACGCTCTGCACGTTAGCTTTGCAGCTAACGTTAGCAGCGTGCTTACATTACCAACAACGTAGCTGCTGTGTATCTGGTGTTTGTTCACTGCTTTCAAACTGTTTACAGTCATGGAGACATATAACCACAGGTTTGCTATCACAATAAGATTATTTGGAGTGATACGCAGGCCAACATGCTATGTTATTATTAGTTTCAACTCTTGTCACTGTAGTTGTGTAAAATCAACCTGAACAGCTAACTCCTGCTAGTTTTACTCCGTTGTGTTTTATTACATAAACAGATTGATACAGAGAAACAGATTTACTTTATTGATCAAATATTTGGAAAATCTTGATTAAAAGCAGCAGGTTATTCAGGCATTGCAGAAGAAAAGAAAACACAGTAAAATCAACACTAGACAATATGTCTGTAACAAAAGCAACAAACAATAGCTCAATACAAAAATACAATTTTGAAAAACTGCATGTTGTTATTTAGATGATGTTTAATATGATGTTTGTTTGATTCAGCTGAAAAAATCAAGGCCTGGTGATTTTCCAAAACCCATATTTGCTCCACACAGGTATTGCAATCAACTGTATATGAATGTTTTACGTTGCACATTACTGTAGTCATCACATCAGTCTTCTCAGTTATCCAGTAACAATGGCATCAGACTAATAATAGGTCTGTATTTATTCTTTTTAAAGACATCCCAGATACAGACATGATGTCAGCTCCAGAAACCTCCCAGCCTCTCATCCTGTAGCCCTGCTCCTCAGACCTGGACCCTGTTCTGCACTCCCCTGGATTCTTCTCTAGACCTGCTCGGCTCCAGCTCTGCTCCCACCAGCAGTTCCCTGGCACCAGCTCGTCTTCAGCCATTTACCCAGTTCAACATCCCATTTTTATTCCCCATAATAAATGTCTTTTTCTTCAGTCGTGCCTCCTCTCCTCTCTGTGTCACACTTACAGTAACTAGCTTCAACTAACAACTTAGTATTGAATTATGTAAGACTTTATTGGTGCTGCTCCTGGATTGGCAGACTGGGGTGGTGGTCCCTCTTTTTAAGAAGGGGGACGGGAGGGTGTGTTCCAACTACAGGGGATCACACTCCTCAGCCTCCCTGGTAAGGTCTATTCGGGGGTGCTGGAGAGGAGGGTCCGTCGGATAGTCGAACCTCGGATTCAGGAGGAGCAATGTGGTTTTCGTTCAGGCCGTGGAACTGTGGACCAGCTCTACACCCTCCACAGGATCCTTGAGGGTGCATGGGAGTTTGCCCAACCAGTCCATATGTGTGTTGTGGATTTGGAGAAGGCATTCGACCGTGTCCCTCAAGGAGTCCTGTGAGGGATTCTCCGGGAATACGGGGTACCGGACCCCCTGATACGGGCCGTCCGTTCCCTGTATGACCGGTGTCAGAGCTTGGTCCGCATTGCCGGTAATAAGTCGGACTTGTTTCTGGTGAGGGTTGGACTCCCCGAGGGTGCAGCCAGGGCGTTGAGAGGGTCCGGTTTGGTGACCTCAGGATTGGGTCACTACTTTTTGCGGATGATGTGGTCCTGTTGGCTTCATCAGAACGTGACCTCCAACTCTCACTGGAGCAGTTCGCAGCCGAGTGTGAAGCGGCCGGGATGAGAATCAGCACCTCCAAATCCGAGGCCATGGTCCTCAACCGGAAAAGGGTGGAGTGCACTCTCCGAGTCGGGGATGAGATCTTGCCCCAAGTGGAGGAGTTCAAGTACCTCGGGGTCTTCTTCACGAGTGAGGGAAGGATGGAGCGTGAGATCGACAGGCGAATCGGTGCGGCTTCCGCACAGATCTGTTGTGGTGAAGAGAGAGCTGAGCCGAAAGGCGAAGCTCTTGATTTACCAGTCGATCTTGGTTCCTACCCTCACCTATGGTCATGAGCTTTGGGTAGTGACCGAAAGAACAAGATTGCGGGTACAAGCGGCCGAAATGAGCTTCCTCCGTAGGGTGGCTGGACTCTCCCTTAGAGATAGGGTGAGAAGCTCAGTTATCTGGAGGGAGCTCGGAGTAGACCACGCTGGAGAGAGTATGTGGTGTTCTCCATATTTATTTTAAAAAATAAGTTGAAACCTACAATGTGAATAAGAAAAACGTATAAAATTAGGGAAATACAGTAAAATTGTCTGGGTGACAGATCGACACACACAGCAGCTTGGAATCACTACTCTTCTGTCTCAAAGTGCTTCATGTTGGAGGGAATCTAGCAGACCCTGGAGAGGGTGAGGTGTGGCTTCAGGGGATCTACAGGTGATGAAGACAATAGGCTGAACATCATGCTTGGGTCTCTCATCACAGTGCTGCAGCTGATGAGGCTGCTCAAGGTCCAGGTCCTGAAATGAGAAAATTTCAATAGTGTTCATAAGTAAGATTGTATTATGATCAGATGCAATTTTCATATTATATGTAGAGCCAGTGTCAATCCAGAGGTTGCTGTATGAAGCTTTCTTCCTAGATCTTTTAAAATAATCAATAAACCGCATCACTAATTATTAGTAATATGACATGCATCACTTCACGGTAGAATAGGGGTTAGTCACTGTGAAGCTATTAACATTAGCAACGATGCTAACGTTCATACATAGACTAAGTTACTTCTCTGCTTTGACTTTGGCTTTAATCATATTTGGTGTCAACACCTTGGTAAATACTGCCAGGCTTATTATCATACTAAACTACTAAAACACATGCTACTGTACTATCAGAGATATAAATGGTGCTATCAAACTGAAGCTCACTTACCGACGGAGTCTGAAGCAGACGCTTCAGACTCCGCCATGTTGGTCAGCTTGCGCAGTGGTTACGTCCGTTACCATGACAATGCGCGTCCATGAAATTCGGGGGTGGAGCCCAAGAAGGAGCGCGAAGGGTGGGGGGGTTACTTTTCACTCAAATATCAATAACTTTTCTCCTCGTTTTCTCCCACATCGATTACTTTTAATAATCCCCGTTTTGAATGAAGCCTGGGTGAACACAGGGATATGAAAGTCCAAACACAAACTGTATATTAGACTGTACTTTCGTTTTAGATGTTGTTTACAGTATGAATATTTGTGAATTTTATCTCAATTAGTTGTTTTATTTTATTGTTATTTTTATTTGCGTTTCCTGAGGAAACTACCTTTTTGGCTGTGATCACTTTCTGTACCTCCCGAGTTTCCGTAGGTCATCGCGTCAGCTCCTCACAGTGCTGTGTTGCATTGATGAGGTTAAGTTGTGTTAGGAGATGCTGCTGTGATTTTTAACTGTTTTCTTTAAAAAACGATCTATTTATGTTGATATTTTTGGCGCATATTATTTAATGTAAGCACCGCTAACATTACGTAGCTGTTTTACATAGTTTTAACCATTAATATACGTTTTATGGATGTTATTGTTTTCGCGCCTATTGTACTACGGCAGGCTGCTGCGTAATGTAAACCAGACAGCGCTTCAGAGCATTTTAGCACACATTTTCTCATTGTTATTTTACTTATTCAGGAGCAGAAAGTACAGAAAGAGTCCAGAAGACTGGTACATGTGTTTTTATGTCTTCTGCAAGTATATTTCCTTTGTTAAATGTAATTATTTTCGCAGTTTACCCCACATATACAGTGTTTTGTTTTGTCTACTAGGTGTTACTCTCATATTGGTTATTATGGTTTGAGATTTATTAGTTAAAAACAAAGTATTTTCCTGTCTGTTTTAATAGCTTTTATTTAGTAAAGTGTACGAGTACATTTCTATGCATTGTAAAAGAAAATCAATTAAATCAGACAGTGCTCTGTTGCATTGATGAGGGAGCAGAAAGTACAGAAAGAGTCCAGAAGACTGCTACATGTGTTTATGTCTTCTGCAGGAGCAAATAAATGCAGGCAAACAACCCCTGACTCATCATTATCCACACCTGATCCAAACCTGTTACACTGAGACAGAGTATGGTAAAGTCTAGGTGCAGTGAAGGAACAAGAATATATTGAAGCTGTGAACATGAATGTGGTTTTACTGAACAGGATGAGAAGAAGAAACTGAATCAGTAGAGAGCCTGTGCTTGTGGTTAGTTTCCTCTCTGTTAGTTATTTGGTCAAGTTTCTGCTCAGCTAAATGTGAAAACCACAAAGACATGCAGAGCATGACGTCATGGAAAGTTTTTGAAAGTGGCTAAACTAAAATAGGTGACAGTAAGTTTGCAGAGTGCAGAAATCGCCAAACATTAAAAACATCTTGATAAGATTAAATTCTCAGTGCATTGCTGTACCATCATAGAACTATGAATACATTCATATGCATGAATAAAAATATATGATTCTTTCAATCTATGGAGGGAGGGAGGACAAACCATATCAGCCAGGCCCCACCCCCACCACTCATGACGCAGACACAGCTCAACATCTTATTACACTGTTTTTACCATTTTGCCTTCATTCAAACCTAGAAAAGTGTTTATCTGGGATACTTTAAACTTTCTTAAAATGAATTCATGCTGCTCTGAGTAAGTGTGTTAAATGTCCTACAATGTAAATGTAGATATACAGTACCTGACACAGAGAGAAGGAAGACAACAAATCCACTCGCTGCTGCTGTTAAACTCATAGCTGCTCCTCTCATCTCTCTGTGAGGCTTCAGAGACAATAAAATACATCAAATAATGTAAACAACATGTAATAGTCATATCAGTAAACTGTTCTACTTACAGCAGAGAAGGACGTCTGTTAAGATGCTCGTCTTCTGTGATCTGTGAGCAGAAGTCAGATATCAGGATGTTAAATGGAGGTGCTATTCTTCCTGTTTGTTAGTGTTATGAATATGCATGAGGGGCCAAATGACAATATAGGCGTATGTGACAAGCAAGTTTCCTGTTTTCAGCGTCTATAGAAATACGTGACAGATGTGTGACATTTGGTTTGATGCAGCTCCTCACACGTCTAGTGCATGTTGAGACACTGAATACACCACAATGAGTTCAACATATGTAGTGCATCAGTATGAGAAGTAAGAAGTCACATGCTGAGCAGAATGATTATTGTAAGTAATAAGAAACAAATAAAAATTAAAGTATATCAGGAAATGATTCAGAGATGTGTGTTTAAATCAGATCACAAAATGTTTTATATCTACAGGTGTAAAGTCACTCATTCACAATCACTCTGACTGTAACACAGAGCTCATCAGAGATCAGTTCTTCTGCTGTGTAAAGATATACTGATGCTCTCTACAGTTCATCTCTTTGACCTTACCCTTATCAAGAAAAAAGGCTGAATATTGAAGACACAAACAAACATAAACATTAAAAATGATGTACCTACTTTTTGAAATAAACACCCAAATCTCACAATGTGACAGCAAAATGAATCCAAAACTATCTGTAGTGTTAGACACTGAAGGAACCTGCAAAAAACATTTTTTCCCCATTTAGGAGAACTGAGCCTTTAAAGCAGACAGTGGAGGGAGACCTCAGTGATGAAGCCTGAATCTGCAACACCAAAGCTTCACCACTAGATGGCAGTGAAACATCAGAGATACTGAATCACAACCCTGAGACAACATTTTACCATCCATCACTGATTGTTTACACACATTTAAAGTTACTTTCAGTACTTTTCACTTTTTATGATTGAGTTGCATCTTAATACGTTTACACTTGACATTAAATTAATTAATCATTACAGTTAGAGGTTCAGATTCAGAAGCATTGATTGTTCACATTGGTGACCTTGTTGTACAGTAGTTGAACAAACTCTCACAGTCGAGGTGTCTAAGTATGAAAATGATTCAGTCAGTGATCTACAGCTGTCACTAACAAATATGGACTGTTATACCGAAAAGGCTTCATACTCAGTAAACTGCCACATATTCTGCTTCACTGAGTGACGCCCTTCTTCAATACAAACTGTATGTGCATCTTCATTTTAGCAACATCCCAAAATCATAATAAAGTATGTTACTGTGACAAGTTTCCTCCTAAACTCGAGGAAATGTAAGAAATAAATCAGCACAAAAGAACAGATTCAAAGAAAATATTTAAATTTTATTTGTCTTCATATCTGGTAAATACATTCAGATCCTGAAAAGTAAACATAAAAACTATTTAAAGCTGAAACTTTCTGCACACTGTCGCCCTCTGCAGCAGTGAGAAGGAACTGCAATCATGTTTCCAACTACAGATATGTTGTGGAAGCTGGCTGTTTATTGTATATCAGCCACTGCAATACCTGGATAATGTGACATTCAGCAAAGTGTGATAGAACTGAGATTATGTTTGATGTGTGAAAATATACAGTAAACTGCACAAGAAGCCAATCAGGATTCCTCAAAAGTGATTAATTACAGTATGTACACACTTAAAATAACAGTTTGCATTGCAGCTCTAATCCTAAATATCTGTAATATAACTAAAAATAAGCTTGCATTAGTTCAGACAGAACACTCAGTAAATTATAAATCAGTTGAGTCACACACACCACCTGATACTCAACTGATCTAAACAATCAATCATGTTTGACACGTGGACATGATTCAGTTCAAGCTGCCATCAGCACATTCTTCTCAAAGCTTCTGCTACATGCTGTTACTGACTGTCTGTGCTGCTCACTTCTACCTGCTGCTGCTGCTGCTGAAAACTGAACATGAAAACATCCACATGGTCCTCTACAGCCTCTCTCTCTCTCCACTCTCATATTTCACTGTTGTACTACTTTCTGTTTCCATCAGGTGAGTCCAGCCTCTGGTTCAACTGCATCACAACAAAATCACATGACATTTAGATGAGGTACATCTAATAACTGTAACTATGAATCTGATGTCAGTCTGTTTTGTACCTTTCAGGAAGCTCCAACCTGACTGGATTTTACTTCAGGTTTTCGTAGATCTCTTCGTCATCTGTCTCTGCTCCAGTGTTGACCTTCAAGTCTGAGACGTTCTCATACACGGGACAAGAGTCCAGCTGATGGAGAGAGATGATAATATGAGACTCAACAAGCATCATTTGTGTAATCTGCATAATAAGAGATTTAAAAAAAAATGTTTTAATAATAATGCTTCAGACTTAATTCTGTGCTGAAATATTTACTGGTTTCTAACCAGAAAGCTATTTTTATAATTTAAATTAATGATTTCATGTTGATAACAAAATGTGTTCTAGTACGTTTACAAATCAAATAATTATAACTGTACTTTAGGGCAAGTTGTGTCAATAAGGTTTCTCTCTCTCACCTCTATAGTCTCTACAGGTTCATTCATTTCAGTGGTGGAGCTCAGAGTTTTCTTCTTCCTGCATTGAATCCAACAAAAATAATAAATCTTTAACTAAATTAAAATTATAAACTTAAAACTTTGAAAATGTTTGCATAAGAAGATAAATGAAAGGATGTTGTCTTTATTATTTTACCTCATCCACAGAATCAAGAGAAGCAGAGGAATCAGTATCAGGACCGCCAGAGTCAACCTGATGATGTTCATCATAAATACTGATTTCCCTAAAAAATGGGACAACAGAAAGAAGATAAACCTCTTCAATAAGATAGTGTGTGTGTGTGTGTGTAAAGATCAATGAGTATAACTTACTTTTCACAACAGTCAGATGCAAGGTGGAGTTATGGCGTCCTCTTCTGTTCTGGGCTTCACAGGAGTAATTCCCACTGTGTTCAGGTCTGACATCAGTGATGGTGAAGATCTGTCCTGATGCTTTTGGTGAGTCTTCATTCTCCTTGTACCAGGTGTAATTAGCTGCTGGGTTAGCATCACTGCTACAGGTCAGATTCACTGAACTGCCCTCAATGATTTCACCAGAGGGACTCATTGACACAGAGGGAAGCTTTGGAGCATCTAGAGGAAAAACATTTATGGAGATGCATCTCAATATTATATGTAATTTTAAAGTATTATTTCTATTCTGTGTATGTCTAGATTCCTTTAATGCCATTAAGCATCTTCCAAATGACTATGGTTTTGCATGTTTTATTTGAATATTCTGACAAATTGATGTCTGTCATTCTTTTGAACCGCCACCAGGAGGTGTCAAAGTTTTATATAACAAACTAATTTAGTCATTCCCTCTGGGATAATAATGATGCCAGTCTACTGCATGTTAAACCTGTAGCTTTCTCAAGGTTAAATGTTCTTGCCATCACACCATTAGTTAACCTGACTGTTGTTGCTGTGTATGGTCACATGACCAGCCTTGTCTTTGCTTTCCTAGCAAAAAATCGAGCAGTTGGTTGAATGTCCTCTTTGCTTCAAATTATGAAACTCGAAACAATTTGTGAATCCACCCTTGACCTAAAATATCTGTAGATATTTTGTACTTACAGTGGACATCAATGAATAGAAATGAAGAGTTGACCAGTCCATATTTGTTCTCAGACTTGCAGTAGTAGATCCCTGTGTCCTCAGAGCTGATGGAGGTAAAATGAAAATGTCCTTCTGACCTTTGAAGTAGTGTTTGGTTGTCCTTGTACCAGGTGTAATTAGCTGCTGGGTTAGCATCACTGCTACAAGTCAGAGTCACTGAACCGCCCTCCACTATCTCAGCAGATGGACTCACTGACACAGAGGGAAGTTTTGGAGCATCTGGAGGAGATATATCAGTATGAATTAACAATATAATTAGGAATAGTTGCATTAGTACAACATGATGAACTGAAGCTGCTCAGTGAACTACTGCAGCAGACTGAATGTGAAGCAGGCAGAGCTGAAGAAAGCAGACATGATCAAACTAATCAAATCAAATATGTTCCAGTTTTTAACAAGGTTGAGGAGATTAAACAGTTGTATGTTGCTTTCTAAATAGACTGTTTTACTCACATTTCACATCAATAAAGATGTATTCAGATGTCTTCTTCCCCAGCTGGTTCTCAGCTATACAGTAATACTCTCCAGAGTCAGAGGACTGGATGGAGCTGAAGATAAACTGTGGTTCTTTACTGAGAGGTTGAAGGTCTGGATTTACATTCTTCTTGTACCAGGTGTATTTAGCTGCTGGGTTAGCATCACTGCTACAGGTCAGAGTCACTGAACTGCCCTCCACTATCTCAGCAGAGGGACTCACTGACACAGAGGGAAGCTTTGGAGCATCTGGAAGAAAACATTTATGGAGATGCTTCTCATTAATATTATTATGTATAATATTAAAGAATTATTTCTGTTGTGTACATGTGTATATCCCTTTAATGTAATTACAGAATCTTCTAAATGATTATGGTTTTGAATGTTTTAGTTGAAATTTCTGACAAATTGAAGTCTGCAATTATTTGAACTGCCAGCAGGAGGTGTCAAAGTTTTATATAAAAAACTAATTTTAGTCATTCCCTCTGGGATAATAATGATGTCAGTCTACTGTATGTTGAACCTGTAGCTTTCTAAAGCTAAAATGTTCTTGCCATCACGCTGTTAATTAACCTGACTGTTTTTGCTGTGTATGGTCACATGACCAGCCTTGTCTTTGCTTTCCTAGAAAAAAAATCGAGCAGTTGGTTGAATGTCCTCTTTGCTTCAAATCATGAAACTCGAAACAATTTGTGAATCCACTCTTGAACTAAAATATCTGTAGATATTTTGTACTTACACTGGACATCAATGAATAGAAATGAAGAGTTGACCAGTCCATATTTATTTTCAGACTTGCAGTAGTAGATCCCTCTGTCCTCAGAGCTGATGGAGGTAAAATGAAAATGTCCTTCTGACCTTTGAAGCAGTGTTTGGTTCTCCTTGTACCAGGTGTAATTAGCTGCTGGGTTAGCATCACTGCTACAGGTCAGAGTCACTGAACCGCCCTCCACTATCTCAGCAGATGGACTCACTGACACAGAGGGAAGTTTTGGAGCATCTGGAGGAGATATATCAGTATGAATTAACAATATAATTAGGAATAGTTGCATTAGTACAACATGATGAACTGAAGCTGCTCAGTGAACTACTGCAGCAGACTGAATGTGAAGCAGGCAGAGCTGAAGAAAGCAGACATGATCAAACTAATCAAATCAAATATGTTCCAGTTTTTAACAAGGTTCAGGAGATTAAACAGTTGTATGTTGCTTTCTAAATAGACTGTTTTACTCACATTTCACATCAATAAAGATGTATTCAGATGTCTTCTTCCCCAGCTGGTTCTCAGCTATACAGTAATACTCTCCAGAGTCAGAGGACTGGATGGAGCTGAAGATAAACTGTGGTTCTTTACTGAGAGGTTGAAGGTCTGGATTTACATTCTTCTTGTACCAGGTGTATTTAGCTGCTGGGTTAGCATCACTGCTACAGGTCAGAGTCACTGAACTGCCCTCCACTATCTCAGCAGAGGGACTCACTGACACAGAGGGAAGCTTTGGAGCATCTGGAAGAAAACATTTATGGAGATGCTTCTCATTAATATTATTATGTATAATATTAAAGAATTATTTCTGTTGTGTACATGTGTATATCCCTTTAATGTAATTACAGAATCTTCTAAATGATTATGGTTTTGAATGTTTTAGTTGAAATTTCTGACAAATTGAAGTCTGCAATTATTTGAACTGCCAGCAGGAGGTGTCAAAGTTTTATATAAAAAACTAATTTTAGTCATTCCCTCTGGGATAATAATGATGTCAGTCTACTGTATGTTGAATCTGTAGCTTTCTAAAGCTAAAATGTTCTTGCCATCACGCTGTTAATTAACCTGACTGTTTTTGCTGTGTATGGTCACATGACCAGCTTTGTCTTTGCTTTCCTAGAAAAAAAATCGAGCAGTTGGTTGAATGTCCTCTTTGCTTCAAATCATGAAACTCGAAACAATTTGTGAATCCACCCTTGACCTAAAATATCTGTAGATATTTTGTACTTACACTGGACATCAATGAATAGAAATGAAGAGTTGACCAGTCCATATTTATTTTCAGACTTGCAGTAGTAGATCCCTCTGTCCTCAGAGCTGATGGAGGTAAAATGAAAATGTCCTTCTGACCTTTGAAGCAGTGTTTGGTTCTCCTTGTACCAGGTGTAATTAGCTGCTGGGTTAGCATCACTGCTACAAGTCAGAGTCACTGAACCGCCCTCCACTATCTCAGCAGATGGACTCACTGACACAGAAGGAAGTTTTGGAGCATCTGGAGGAGATATATCAGTATGAATTAACAATATAATTAGGAATAGTTGCATTAGTACAACATGATGAGCTGAAGCTGCTCAGTGAACTACTGCAGCAGACTGAATGTGAAGCAGGCAGAGCTGAAGAAAGCAGACATGATCAAACTAATCAAATCAAATATGTTCCAGTTTTTAACAAGGTTCAGGAGATTAAACAGTTGTATGTTGCTTTCTAAATAGACTGTTTTACTCACATTTCACATCAATAAAGATGTATTCAGATGTCTTCTTCCCCAGCTGGTTCTCAGCTATACAGTAATACTCTCCAGAGTCAGAGGACTGGATGGAGCTGAAGATAAACTGTGGTTCTTTACTGAGAGGTTGAAGGTCTGGATTTACATTCTTCTTGTACCAGGTGTATTTAGCTGCTGGGTTAGCATCACTGCTACAGGTTAGAGTCACTGAACTGCCCTCAATGATTTCACCAGAGGGACTCACTGACACAGAGGGAAGCTTTGGACCATCTGGAGGAGAAAACATAGTTGGTCAACAGTGGAATAACTGACACAATGTAAGAAGCAAATGTTTGACACAAAGTGAGGAGTGAAGGTTGATTCCCTCGTTGCTGCTCATATTAAAATCAACTGTCTATTACCTTGGAAACATTTTGACATTGTGTTAGTAACATAGTTAGGTAAACTCACACACAGAGTTAACAGAGTGTGAAATGTGTGATAAAGACAGCAGGGATCCCCCCATTTTTTAATTGTCACAGTGAGACTGAATGTATAATAGACTCTTGGTAAAAGACTATCTGTAACAGGAAGGATGAAACATTTCTAAACTGTTGAAACAACATATTTATTTGCACTAACACAGAGCAGGTTGTATTGTATTGATACTGACAACAGTAGAGCTCAATGAGAAAAACATGGTATCAATAACAAGTGAGGCAGTGGGGTCACTCATACTATAAATACATGAAGTCATTGTACAGTACTTTAGATAAAATGCTTCACAAGATGCTGTTATGTTAGTGGAAGACTGTGAAGAAAACTCACAAACTGAAGGAGAGGGGAAATCCTCATATCCTGTAACAGCACAGGAATAGCTGTCTGCATCATTGAAGTTGGTTGAATAAGAAGAAGATGTTTCTACACTAATTTTCTGTCCATTTTTGTACCAGATGAAGGAAGGATTGTCAGGTAGACGACAGCTGCTGTGACACTTCAGCTCTGCTGAGGAAGGATTGATTGTTGATGGGATCACCTCAACCTTGAGATCTGGAACTGTGTAAAAAGAACAGAAATGTCATTTATGTTCATACACAAACACACATTCACAGTGATATTTCCAAGATATAAACCATTTCAAATTCAAGTAAGATTTTCCATGAAAATATTACCTGTGACAGTCAAAGTGACTCCAGGGTAACCAGAATATTTCTCTCCTGGTTGGTTTGTTATGAACCTGAACTTGTACTCAGCTGAGTCTCTCTCGCTCAGGTCTGTGATTCTCAGAGTGCAGTCGTTCTTATCACAGTGATACTGCACACGACCTGCGTACTCTGAGTCTGTTTTCAGATCCACAGGTTCATTATTCCTCTCTTTAGTAAACCACAGTGTTTTATCAACTGCAGTATCACGGTCATTTATCCTGGATGGGTATCTGTAGGTGCAGTGTATGTCCACTGATGATCCTTTTAAGGCACAGATGTGAGTAGAAGTGAAAGTCACTCCCCAGCCATTCTGATCCTGTACCACTGTAACACAGAGCACATCAGAAACCATAATCAGATTTATAACAAGTTAAGAATCAGTGAATAAGACAAAATGGATCATGCCACCAATATGATTTTATCTTGAGTTGTTGTCATTCAAAGCTCCTCATCGTGCATCAATCTAACGAGAAATGAACTGGGTGAACACAGGCATAGAAAAAAACATCCAAATAAATGTATGAATAACATTAATTTAAAGTACAAAAACTATTTTAGATGCTGTTTACAGTTAATCTCTCTGCACTGAGACAGAGCATTGTACAATCTGAAGGTGCAGTGAAGGAACAAGAATATATTGAAGCTGTGAACATTGATGTGGTTTTACTGAACAGGATGAGAAGAAGAAACTGAATCATTAGAGAGTATGTGCTTGTCTTGTTTAGTTTCCTGTCTGTTTGTTCTTTGGTCAAGTTGCTGCTCAGCTAAATGTGACAATGAGAAAGAAATGTGGAACATGAAGTGTGGGAAACTACTGAGGGCAACTAAAATGAAATAGGTGTCAATGAATTTTCACAGAAAAGGGAAATTGTTATAGTTGTAACAGCTCTACAGTACAAAGTGCAGAAACCACCAAACTGATTAAAGCCACCGTGTGGAGATGACATTCTCAGTGCATTGCTGTACCATCATATAACTATGAATAGATGCATATGCATGTACGTGTGTGCGTATATGTGTGTGTGTATGTGTGTGCGTGTGTGTATTCCCCAAGAGTTTATCTATTAGGAAGGTTAAAATGAAGCTAAACTGCTAAAACAACATATTTTTCTGCAGTAACACAAAGCAGGTTGTATTGTATTGATACTGACAACAGTAGAGCTCAATGAGAAAAACTTGGTGCCAATAACAAGTGAGGCAGTGGGGCCACTCATACTAGAAATACATGAAGTCATTGTACAGTACTTTAGATAAAAGGCTTCACAAGATGCTGTTATGTTAGTGGAAGACTGTGAAGAAAACTCACAAACTGAACGAGAAGGGAAATCCTCATATCCTGTAACAGCACAGGAATAGTTGTCTGCATGATTGAAGTTGGTTGAATAAGAAGAAGATGTTTCTCCACTAATTTTCCGTCCATTCTTGTACCAGATGAAGGAAGAACGATAAGGTAGACGACAGCTGCTGTGACACTTCAGCTCTGCTGAGGAAGGATTGATTGTTGATGGGATCACCTTCACCTGGAGATCTGGAACTGTGAAGAAAGAACAGAAATGTCATTTATATTCATACACACACAAACATTCAAGACATTAACAGTTTCAAATTCAATTAAGATTTTCCATGAAAATGTTACCTGTGACAGTCAAAGTGACTCCAGGTGAACCAGTATATTTCCCTCCTGGTTGGTTTGTTATGAACCTGAACTTGTACTCAGCTGAATCTCTCTCTCTCAGGTCTGTGATTCTCATAATGCAGTAATTTTTATCACAGTGATACTGCACATGACCTGCGTACTCTGAGTCTGTTCTCAGATCCACAAAGTTTTTAGTAAACCAGAGTGTTTCATCAACTGTAGTATTAACATTATTTATCCTGGATGGGTATCTGTAGGTGCAGTGTATGTCCACTGTTGATCCTTTTAAGGCACAGATGTGAGTAGAAGTGTAAGTCACTCCCCAGTCATTCTGACCCTGTACCACTGTAACACAGAGCACATCAGAAACCACAATCAGATTTATAACAAGTTAAGAATCAGTGAATAAGACAAAGTGGATCATGGCACCAATATGATTTTATCTTCAGTGGTTGTCATTCAAAGCTCCTCATTGTGTATCAATCTAACGAGAAATGAACTGGGTGAACACAGGCATAGAAAAGTCCAAAGATATTTAAACATACTTTGAAATTGCAGTACAAAAAACTATTTTAAATGCAGTGTATAGTTAATCTCTCTGCAATGAGACAGAGCATGGTACAGTCTGAAGGTGCAGTGAAGGAACAAGAATATATTGAAGCTGTGAACATTAATGTGGTTTTACTGAACAGGATTAGAAGAAGAAACTGAATCATTAGAGAGTCTGTACTTGTCTTTAGTTTCCTCTCTGTTAGTTCTGTGGTCAAGTTGCTGCTCAGCTAAGTGTGAAAACCACATATAATGCAGAACATGACATGTGAGAAACTTCTGAGAAGCGCCAAAATAAAATAGGTGTCAAGAAGTTTTCACAGGGAGGGGCAACTGTCATAGTTGTAACAGCTAAAACAGTTGTCCAGCTCTACAGTACAGAGTGCAGAAATCACCAAACTGATTAAAAACATCATGGTCAAGATGATATTCTCAGTGCATTGCTGTACCATCATATAACTATGAATATATTCATATGCATGAATAAAAATATATGATTCTTACAATCTATGGAGGGAGGGAGGACAAACCATATCAGCCAGGTCCCACCCCCACCACTCATGACGCAGACACAGCTCAACATCTTAATATAACATTATTAGTGTTCAGCAATTAATACTAATACTACCTATAATGGTAAATTTATTCACCATTTTGTCTTAATTCAACACGCTACTCTGAATAAGTGTGCTAAATGTCCTACAATGTAAATGTAGATATACAGTACCTGACACAGAGAGAAGGAAGACAACAAATCCACTCGCTGCTGCTGTTAAACTCATAGCTGCTCCTCTCATCTCTCTGTGAGGCTTCAGAGACAATAAAATATATCAAATAATGTAAACAACATGTAATAGTCATATCAGTAAACTGTTCTACTTACAGCAGAGAAGGGCGTTGTCTGTTAAGATACTCGTCGTCTGTGATCTGTGAACAGAAGTCAAATATCAGGCTTAAGGTAAATGGGTACATTTCCTTCCTCTTTCTTATCACTATGAATATGCGTGAGGGGCCAAGTGACAGTATAGGCGTATGTGACACCCAAGTTTCCTGTTCTATAGACACTTGTCTTGTCTTTGTTATAGCGAGTAAGAGACCAGTCTTCTGGCCTGTTAGTAATGTAAGGAGAAAAGAGTAATAATGAGACATTTTTATTATCTTAATCTTTCAGTTTGTGCACAGTCTAAAGAAATCATGTGACAAAACTATCTGCAGGGCTAGACACCACAGAAGGAAAATGAGAAAATATGTTTTTTGTTATTTAGGTGAACTGAGCCTTTAAAGCAGACAGTGGAGGGAGACCTCAGTGATGAAGCCTGAATCTGCAACACTGAAGCGTCACCACTAGATGGCAGTGAAACATCAGAGATACTGAATCACAACCATGAGACAACATTTTACCATCCATCACTGATTGTTCACACACATTTAAATTTACTTTCAGTACTTTTCACTTTTTATGATTGAGTTGCATCTTAATATGTTTAAACTTGTAATTTAATTAATTAATCATTACAGTTAGAGGTTCAGTTTCAGAAGCATTGATTGTTCACATTGGTGACCTTGTTGTACAGTAGTTGAACAAACTCTCACAGTCGAGGTGTCTAAGTATGAAAATGATTCAGTCAGTGATCTACAGCTGTCACTAACAAATATGGACTGTTATACCGAAAAGGCTTCATACTCAGTAAACTGCCACATATTCTGCTTCACTGAGTGACCCCAAAGAGTTTAAATGCACTGAAAAGAAGATAAACAGCTAACATGACAATTAAGATCTTCTTCAATACAAACAGTGTCTGTAGATCTTCATTTTAGCAACATCCCAAAATCATAATAATGTATGTTACTGTGACAAGTTTCCTCAAAAACTTGAGGGAAAGTAAGAAATAAATCAGCACAAAAGAACAGATTTAAAGAAAATATTTAAATTTTATTTGTCTTCATATCTGGTAAATACATTCAGATCCTGAAAAATAAACATAAAAACTATTCAAAGCTGAAACTTTCTGCACACTGTCGCCCCCTGCAGCAGTGAGAGGGAACTGCAATCATGTTTCCAACTACAGAGATGTTGTGGAAGCTGGCTGTTTATTGTATATCAGCCACTGCAATACCTGGATAATGTGACATTCAGCAAAGTGTGATAGAACTGAGATTATGTTTGATGTGTGAAAATATAAAGAAAACTCCACAAGAAGCCAATCAGGATTCCTCAAAAGTGATTAATTACAGTATGTACACATTTAAAATAACAGTTTGCATTGCAGCTCTAATCCTAAATATCTGTAATATAACTAAAAATAAGCTTGCATTAGTTCAGACAGAACACTCAGTAAATTATAAATCAGTTGAGTCACACACACCACCTGATATTCAACTGATCTAAACAATCAATCATGTTTGACACGTGGACATGATTCAGTTCAAGCTGCCATCAGCACATTCTTCTCAAAGCTTCTGCTACATGCTGTTACTGACTGTCTGTGCTGCTCACTTCTACCTGCTGCTGCTGCTGCTGAAAACTGAACATGAAAACGTCCACATGGTCCTCTACAGCCTCTCTCTCTCTCCACTCTCATATTTCACTGTTGTAGTACTTTCTGTTTCCATCAGGTGAGTCCAGCCTCTGGTTCAACTGCATCAGAACAAAATCAAATGACATTTAGATGAGGTACATCTCATACACAGGACAAGAGACCAACTGATATGAGACTCAACAAGCATAATTTGTGTAATCTGCATAATAATAGAATTAAAAAATATATTTTAATAATAATGCTTCAGACTTAATTCTGTACTGAAATATTTACTTCAGTCTACTCAGAAAGCTGCTTTTCAAATATAAATCCACTTAATGATTTCATGTTGATAATATAATGTGTTGTAGTACATTTTTGTTCTGTCAATAAGGTCTCTCCTTTTCACCTTTATAGTCTCTATAGGTTGATTCAGATCAGTCGTGGAGCTCAGAGCTTTGTTCTTCCTGGATTGAATCCAACAAAAATCAGAAAAATAGAAATGAAAATTGATTTAAAAAATGTTTTAAGAAGATAAATGAAAAGGATGTTTGGATGTTGTTTTTATTATTTTACCTCATCCACAGAATCAAGAGAAGCAGAGGAATCAGTATCAGGACCGCCAGAGTCAACCCAATGATGATCATCATTAATACTGATTTCCCTAAAAAATGGGACAACAGAAAGAAGATAAACCTCTTCAACAAGATAGAGTGTCTGTGTGTGTGTGTGTGTGTGTGTGTGTGTGTGTGTGTGTGGTGTGTGGTGTGTGTGTGTGTGTGTGTGTAACTTACCTTTCACAACAGTCAGATGTAAGGTGGAGTTATGACGTCCTCTTCTGTTCTGGGCTTCACAGTAATAATTCCCACTGTGTTCAGGTCTGACATCAGTGATGGTGAAGATCTGTCCTGATGCTTTTGGTGAGTCTTCATTCTCCTTGTACCAGGTGTAATTAGCTGCTGGGTTAGCATCACTGCTACAGGTCAGATTCACTGAACTGCCCTCCACTATCTCAGCAGAGGGACTCACTGATACAGAGGGAAGCTTTGGAGCATCTGGAGGAGATATATTAATATGAATTGCTGCTCAGTGAACTACAGCAGCAGACTGAATGTGAAACAAGCAGAGCTGAAGAAAGCAGACATGATCAAACCAATCATCACCTTTTAACAAGGGTATTAATAGTGGTTAAACAAACTGTTTCACTCACATTTCACACCAATAAAGATATATTCAGATGTCCTCTTCCCCAGCTGGTTCTCAATTGTACAGTAATACTCTCCAAAGTCAACGGACTGGATGGAGCTGAAGACAAGCTGTGGTTCTTTATTGAGAGGTTGAAGGTCTGGATTTACATTCTTCTTGTACCAGGTGTATTTAGCTGCTGGGTTAGCGTCACTGCTACAGGTCAGAGTCACTGAACTGCCCTCAATGATTTCACCAGAGGGACTCACTGACACAGAGGGAAACTTTGGAGCATCTGGAGGAGAAAACATTTATGGAGATTTATCTCATTAATATTATTATGTATAATGTTAGAGGATTCTTTATGCTGTGTACATGTGTAGATGCCTTTCATGTGATTACAGTATCTACCAAATAGTTATAGTTTTGCATGTTTTTTTTGAAAACTCTGACAAATTGATGTCTGTCATTCTTTTGAACTGCCAGCAGGAAGTGTCAAAGTTTTATATAACAAACTAATTTTAGTCATTCCCTCTGGGATAATAAACAGTCTACTGCATGTTGAACCTGTAGCTTTCTAAGTCTAAAATGTTCTTGCCATCACGCCATTAGTAAACCTGACTATTGTTGCTGTGCATGGTCACATGACCAGCCTTGTCTTTGCTTTCCTAGAATCTGGCTATCATGAAACTCAAAACAACTTGTGAAATCACTCTTGGCCTAAAAGATGTGTAGATATTTTGTACTTACACTGGACATCAATGAATAGAAATGAAGAGTTAATCTGTCCATATTCATTCTCAGACTTGCAGTAGTAGATCCCTGTGTCCTCAGAGCTGATGAAGGTAAAATGAAAATGTCCCTCTGACATTTGAAGCAGTGTTTGGTTCTCCTTGTACCAGGTGTAATTAGCTGCTGGGTTAGCATCACTGCTACAGGTCAGATTCACTGAACTGCCCTCCACTATCTCAGCAGAGGGACTCACTGACACAGAGGGAAGCTTTGGAGCATCTGGAGGAGATATATTAATATGAATTAACAATAAAATGAGGAATGGTTGCATTAGTACAACATGAACTGAAGCTGCTCAGTGAACTACAGCAGCAGACTGAATGTGATGCAGGCAGAGCTGAAGAAAGAAAACCTGATCAAACCAATCAAATCAAATATTTACCAGTTTTTTAACAAGGTTGAGGAGATTAACAGCTGTATGTTGCTTTCTAAGTAGACTGTTTTACTCACATTTGACATCAATAAAGATGTATTCAGATGTCCTCTTCCCCAGCTGGTTCTCAGCTGTACAGTAATACTCTCCAGAGTCAGAGGACTGGATGGAGCTGAAGACAAGCTGTGGTTCTTTACTGAGAGGTTGATGGTCTGGATTTACATTCTTCTTGTACCAGGTGTAATTAGCTGCTCGGTTAGCATCACTGCTACAGGTCAGAGTCACTGAACTGCCCACCACTATCTCAGTAGAGGGACTCAGTGACACAGAGGGAAGCTTTGGACCATCTAGAGGAGAGATATTATGTATTAACAATAAAATGAGGAAGGGTTACATCAGTAAGTAAGCAGAAACGATCAGACAAATTTCTCCCAGTTTCTTTTAACAAGGTTCTGGATATTAACAGTTGTATGTTGATTTCTAAATAGTCTGTTTCACTCACATTTCACATCAATAAAAATGTATTCAGATGTCTTCTTCCCCAGCTGGTTCTCAGCTGTACAGTAATACTCTCCAGAGTCAGAGGGCTGGATGGAGCTGAAGATAAGCTGTGGTTCTTTATTGAGAGGTTGAAGGTCTGGATTTACATTCTTCTTGTACCAGGTGTATTTAGCTGCTGGGTTAGCATCACTGCTACAGGTCAGAGTCACTGAACTGGCCTCAATGATTTCACCAGAAGGACTCACTGACACAGAGGAAAACTTTGGAGCATCTGGAGGAGAAAACATTTATGAAGATTTATCTCATTAATTTTATTATGTATAATGTTAGAGGATTCTTTCTGTTGTGTACATGTGTAGATTCCTTTAATGTTATTAAGCATCTCCCAAATGATTATGGTTTTGCATGTTTTATTTGAATATTCTGACAAACTGATGTCTGTCATTCTTTTGAACGGCCAGCGGAAAGTGTCAAAATTTTATATAACACACTCATTTTAGTCATTCCCTCTGGGATAATAATGATGTCAGTCTACTGTATGTTAAACCTGTAGCTTTCTACAGCTTAAATGTTCTTGCCATCACACCGTTAGTAAACCTGACTGTTGTTTTGTACTTTGAAAAAAATTAGTCCACCCACTTGTTACTTGTAGACTTCATTATTGTAATTCATTATTATCAGGCTGCCCTAACAAGTCTCGAAAGACTCTCCAGCTGGACCAGCATACATCTTCACACGTACTGACAAATACTAGAAAGAGAGATCATATAACTCCCATTTTAGCTTCACTATGTTGGCTTCCTGTAAAATCCAGAACAGAATTTAAAATCCTTCTCCTCACTTTCAAAGCTCTTAATGGTCAGGCTCCATCATATCTTAAAGAGCTCATAGTACCTTATGAACCTACCAGAACACTTCGCTCCCAGTTCACAGCCTTACTTGTGGTTCCTAGTATCTCTAAAAGTAGAATGGGAGGCAGAGCCTTCAGTTGTCAGGCTCCTCTCCTGTGGAACCATCTTCCAGATTCGGTCTGGGGGACAGACACCCTCCCTACATTTAAGAGTAGGCTTAAAACTCTCCTTTTTGATAAAGCTTATAGTTAGGGCTAGTCAGGCTTGTCCTGGACCAACTCCTAGTTTATGCTGCTATAGGCTTAGACTGCCAGGGGACTCCCATTATGCACTCCTTTCTCCTCCTCCCTCTCTCTCTCTATCCATCCATGTATACCCATTTAGATTCAAGTACTAAAAATGCATTCACTTACACTTCTTCCCGGGAGTTCTCTTGGCTTTCTCATCTCACAGTTAGATTTTCAATGTGCTTCTCTCTCCTATCCTTTCTCTACCTTCTACCCCAACCAGTAAAGGCAGATGGCCGCCCACTTTGAGCCTGGTTCTGCCTGAGGTTTCTTCCTGGTAAAAGGGAGTTTTTCCTTGCCACTGTCGCCAAGTGCTTGCTGATGTGGGACTGTTGGGTCTCTTTAAATTAAACTTAAAGAGTGCGGATTAGACCTGCTCTATGTGTTAAGTGCCTTGAGATTACTTTTGTTGTGATTTGGTGCTATATATATATAAAGATTGATTGATTGATACTTACACTGGACATCAATGAATAGAAATGAAGATTTGATCAGTCCATATTCATTCTCAGACTTGCAGCAGTAGATCCCTCTGTCCTCAGAAGTGATGGAGGTGAAATGAAAATGTCCCTCTGACATTTGAAGCAGTGTTTGGTTCTCCTTGTACCAGGTGTAATTAGCTGCTGGGTTAGCATCACTGCTACAGGTCAGATTCACTGAACTGCCCTCGACTATCTCAGCAGAGGGACTAACTGACACAGAGGGAAGCTTTGGAGCATCTGGAGGAGATATATTAATATGAATTAACAATAAAATGAGGAATGGTTGCTTTAGTTCAACATGAACTGAAGCTGCTCAGTGAACTACTGCAGCAGACTGAATGTGACGCAGGCAGAGCTGAAGAAAGAAGACATGATCAAACCAATCAAATCAAATATTTACCAGTTTTTTAACAAGGTTGAGGAGATTAACAATGAATGTTGCTACCTAAATAGACTGTTTTACTCACATTTCACATCAATAAAGATGTATTCAGATGTCCTCTTCCCCAGCTGGTTCTCAGCTGTACAGTAATATTCTCCATAGTCAGAGGACTGGATGGAGCTGAAGACAAGCTGTGGTTCTTTACTGAAAAGTTGAAGGTCTGGATTTACATTCTTCTTGTACCAGGTGTAATTAGCTGCTGGGTTAGCATCACTGCTACAGTTCAGAGTCACTGAACTGCCCTCCACTATCTCAGCAGAAGGACTCACTGACACAGAGGGAAGCTTTGGACCATCTGGAGGAGATATATAATATGAATTAACAATAAAATGAGGAACGGTTATATTAGTATAAAAGCAGAAATGATCAAACAAATTTCTCCCAGTTTTGTTTTAACAAGGTTCAGGAGATTAACAGTTGTATGTTGCTTTCTAAATAAACTGTTTCACTCACATTTCACACCAATAAAGATGTATTCAGATGTCCTCTTCCCCAGCTGGTTCTCAGCTGTACAGTAATACTCTCCAAAGTCAGAGGGCTGGATGGAGCTGAAGATAAGCTGTGGTTCTTTAGTGAGAGGCTGAAGGTCTGGATTTACATTCTTCTTGTACCAGGTGTATTTAGCTGCTGGGTTAGCATCACTGCTACAGGTCAGAGTCACTGAACTGCCATCAATGATTTCACCAGAGGGACTCACTGACACAGAGGGAAGCTTTGGAGCATCTGGAGGATAAAACATTTATGGAGATTTATCTCATTAATATTATTATGTATAATGTTAGAGGATTCTTTCTGTTGTGTACATGTGTAGATGCCTTTCATGTGATTACAGTATCTACCAAATAATTATGGTTTAGCATGTTTTATTTGAAAACTCTGACAAATTGATGTCTGTCATTCTTTTGAACTGCCAGCAGGAAGTGTCAAGGTTTTGTATAACAAACTAATTTTAGTCATTCCCTCTGGGATAATAATCAGTCTACTGCATGTTGAACCTGTAGCTTTCTAAATCTAAAATGTTCTTGCCATCACGCCATTAGTAAACCTGACTGTTGTTGCTGTGCATGGTCACATGACCAGCCTTGTCTTTGCTTTCCTAGAATCTGGCTATCATGAAACTCAAAACAACTTGTGAATCCACTCTTGGCCTAAAAGATGTGTAGATATTTTGTACTTACACTGGACATCAATGAATAGAAATGAAGAGTTAATCTGTCCATATTCATTCTCAGACTTGCAGTAGTAGATCCCTGTGTCCTCAGAACTGATGGAGGTTAAATGAGAACGTCCTTCTGACCTTTGAAGCAGTGTTTGGTTCTCCTTGTACCAGGTGTATTTAGCTGCTGGGTTAGCATCACTGCTACAGGTCAGAGTCACTGAACTGCCCTCCACTATCTCAGCAGAGAAACTCACTGACACTGAGGGAAGCTTTGGAGCATCTGGAGGAGATATATTAATATCAATTAACAACAAATAGGAATGGTTGCATTAGTACAACACGATAAACTGAAGCTGCTCAGTGAACTACAGCAGCAGACTGAATGTGAAGATGGCAAAGCTGAAGAAAACAGACATGATCAAAACAATCAAATAAAATGTTTACCTTTTTTTTAACAAAGGTATTAACAGTGGTATGTTGCCTACTAAACAGACTGTTTTACTCACATTTCACATCAATAAAGATGTATTCAGATGTCCTCTTCCCCAGCGGATTGTCAGCTGTACAGTAATACTCTCCGGAGTCAGAGGACTGGATGGAGCTGAAGACAAGCTGTGGTTCTTTACTGAGAGGATGAAGGTCTGGATTTACATTCCCCTTGTACCAGGTGTAATTAGCTGCTGGGTTAGCATCACTGCTACATGTCAGAGTCACTGAACTGCCCTCAATGATTTCACCAGAGGGACTCACTGACACAGAGGGAAGCTTTGGACCATCTGGAGGAGAGATATTATGTATTAACAATAAAATGAGGAAGGATTACATTAGTAAGAAAGCAGAAACGATCTGACATTTTTTTTTTAACAAGGTTCTGGATATTAACAGTTATATGTTGATTTCTAAATAAACTGTTTTACTCACATTTCACATCAATAAAGATGTATTCAGATGTCCTCTTCCCCAGCTGGTTCTCAGCTGTACAGTAATACTCTCCAGAGTCAGAGGGCTGGATGGAGCTGAAGACAAGCTGTGGTTCTTTACTGAGAGCTTGAAGGTCTGGATTTACATTCTGCTTGTACCAGGTGTAATTAGCTGCTGGGTTAGCATCACTGCTACAGGTCAGAGTCACTGAACTGCCCTCAATGATTTCACCAGAGGGACTCACTGACACAGACGGAAGCTTTGGAGCATCTGGAGGAGAAAACATTTATGGAGATTTATCTCATTAATTTTATTATGTATAATGTTAGAGGATTCTTTCTGTTGTGTACATGTGTAGATTCCTTTAATGTTATTAAGCATCTTCCAAATGATTATGGTTTTGCATGTTTTAGTTGAATATTCTGACAAACTGATGTCTGTCATTCTTTTGAACCGCCAGAAGGAGGTGTCAAAGTTTTATATAACAAACAAATTTTAGTCATTCCCTCTGGGATAATAATGATGTCAGTCTTCTGTATGTTAAACCTGTAGCTTTCTAAAGCTTAAATGTTCTTGCCATAACACTGTTAGTAAACCTGACTGTTGTTTTGTACTTTGAAAAAAATTAGTCCATGCATTTGTTACTTGTAGACTGCATTATTGTAATTCATTATTATCAGGCTGCCCTAACAAGTCTTGAAAGACTCTCCAGCTGGACCAGCATACATCTTCACACGTACTGACAAAAACTAGAAAGAGAGATCATATAACTCCCATATTAGCTTCACTGTATTGGCTTCCTGTAAAATCCAGAATGGAATTTAAAATCCTCGTCACTTTCAAAGCTCTTAATGGTCAGGCCCCATCATATCTTAAAGAGCTCATAGCACCTTATGAACCTACCAGAACACTTCGCTCCCAGTTCACAGCCTTACTTGTGGTTCCTAGTATCTCTAAAAGTAGAATGGGAGGCAGAGCCTTCAGTTATCAGGCTCCTCTCCTGTGGAACCATCTTCCAGATTCGGTCCGGGGGGCAGACACCCTCTCTACGTTTAAGAGTAGGCTTAAAACTTTCCTTTTTGATAAAGCTTATAGTTAGGGCCGGCCAGGCTTGTCCTGGACCAGCTCCTAGTTTATGCTGCTATAGGCTTAGACTGCCGGGGGACTCCCATGATGCACTCCTTTCTCCTCATCTCTCTCTCTCTCTCTCTCTCTCTCTCTCTCTCTCTCTCTCTCTCTCTCTATCCATCCATGTATACCCATTTACATTCAAGTACAAGAAATGCATTCACTTAAACTGCATCCCGGGAGTTCTCTTGGCTTTCTCATCTCACAGGTAGATTTTCAAATGTGCTTCTCTCTCCTATCCTTTCTCTCTCTCCTCTCTACCCCAACCAGTAAAGGCAGATGGCCGCCCACTTTGAGCCTGGTTCTGCCTGAGGTTTCTTCCTGGTAAAAGGGAGTTTTTCCTTGCCACTGTCGCCAAGTGCTTGCTGATGTGGAAATGTTGGGTCTCTTTAAATTAAACTTAGAGTATGGTTTAGACCTGCTCTATGTGTTAAGTGACTTGAGATTACTTTTGTTATGATTTGGCACTATATATATAAAGATTGATTGATTGATACTCACACTGGACATCAATGAATAGAAATGAAGATTTGATCAGTCCATATTCATTCTCAGACTTGCAGCAGTAGATCCCTCTGTCCTCAGAACTGATGGAGGTGAAATGAAAATGTCCGTCTGACCTTTGAAGCAGTGTTTGGTTCTCCTTGTACCAGGTGTAATTAGCTGCTGGGTTAGCATCACTGCTACAGGTCAGATTCACTGAACTGCCTTCCACTATTTCAGCAGATGGACTCACTGACAAAGAGGGAAGCTTTGGAGCATCTGGAGGAGATATATTAATATGAATTAACAATAAAATGAGGAATGGTTGCATTAATTCAACATGAACTGAAGCTGCTTAGTGAACTACTGCAGCAGACTGAATGTGACGCAGGCAAAGTTGAAGAAAGAAGACCTGATCAAACCAATCAAATCAAATATTTACCAGTTTTTTAACAAGGTTGAGGAGATTAACATCTCTATGTTGCCTACTTAAACAAACTCTTTTACTCACATTTCACATCAATAAAGATGTATTCAGATGTCCTCTTCCCCAGCTGGTTCTCAGCTGTACAGTAATACTCTCCAGAGTCAGAGGACTGGATGGAGCTGAAGACAAGCTGTGGTTCTTTACTGAGAGGTTGAAGGTCTGGATTTACATTCTTCTTGTACCAGGTGTATTTAGCTGCTGGGTTAGCATCACTGCTACAGGTCAGAGTCACTGAACTGCCCTCCACTATCTCAGCAGAGGGACTCAGTGACACAGAGGGAAGCTTTGGACCATCTTTAGGAGAGATATTATGTATTAACAATAAAATGAGGAAGGGTTACATCAGTAAGTAAGCAGAAACGATCAGACAAATGTCTCCCTGTTTTCTTTTAACAAGGTTCTGGATATTAACGGTTGTATGTTGATTTCTAAATAGTCTGTTTCACTCACATTTCACATCAATAAAGATGTATTCAGATGTCTTCTTCCCGAGCTGGTTTTCAGCAGTACAGTAATATTCTCCATAGTCAGAGGACTGGATGGAGCTGAAGACAAGCTGTGGTTCTTTACTGAGAGGTTGAAGGTCTGGATTTACATTCTTCTTGTACCAGGTGTATTTAGCTGCTGGGTTAGCATCACTGCTACAGGTCAGAGTCACTGAACTGCCCTCCACTATCTCAGCAGAGTGACTCACTGACACAGAGGGAAGCTTTGGAGCATCTGAAGGGGAAATGTTTGACAGAAAGTGAGAACTGAAAGTTGATTCCCTCGTTGCTGCTCATATTAAAATCAACTGTCTGTTACCTTGGAAATATTTTGACATTGTGTTAGTGACATAGTTACCATACAGAACGGTGAAATGTATTATAAAGAGAGCCGTAAACCCCCCCATGTGTTCATTCTCACAGTGATACTGAAGATATTATAAATCAAGGATGGATAAAATATGTCTAAACTGTTAAAACTACATATTTCTCTGCAGTAACAGAGCAGGTTGTATTGTATTGATACTGACAACAGTAGAGCTCAATAAGAAAAACATGGTGCCAATAACAAGTAAGCAGTGGGGCCACTCCTACTAGAAATACATGAAGTCATTGTACAGTACTTTAGATAAAAGGCTTCACAAGATGCTGTTATGTTAGTGGAAGACTGTGAAGAAAACTCACAAACTGAAGGAGAGGGGAAATCCTCATATCCTGTAACAGCACAGGAATAGCTGTCTGCATGATTGACATTGGTTGTATAAGAAGAAGATATTTCTCCACTAATAGTCTGTCCATTGTTGTACCAGATGAAGGAAGAATCATCAGGTAGACAACTGCTGCTGTGACACTTCAGCTCTGCTGAAGAAGGATTGATTGTTGATGGAATCACCTGGAGATCTGGATATGTGAAGAAAGAACAGAAATGTAATTTAAGTTCATACACAAACAAACATTCACAGTGACACTTCAAAGATATTAACCATTTCAATAAAGTAAGACGTTCCATAAAAATGTTACCTGTGACAGTCAAAGTGACTCCAGGTACACCAGTATATTTCCCTCCTGGTTGGTTTGTCATGAACCTGAACTTGTACTCAGCTGAGTCTTTCTCTCTCAGGTCTGTGATTCTCAGAGTGCAGTTTTTCTTATCACAGTGATACTGCACACGACCTGCGTACTCTGAGTCTGTACTCAGATCCACATGTTCATTATTACTACCTTTAAACCAGAATGTTTCATCAACTGTAGTATCAACATTTTTTAACCTGGATGGGTAACTGTAGGTGCAGTTTATGTCCACTGTTGATCCTTTTAAGGCACAGATGTGAGTAGAAGTGTAAGTCACTCCCCAGTCATCCAGAGGCTGTACCACTGTAACACAGAGCACATCAGAAACCACAATTAGATTTATGAATAAAGCTGCAAGCAGCTATAAACGGGCCCTCACTCCCCCACCCCGCCCCAAAACAGCGAAATGTGCTGTATGTGCATGTTGGTGCATGCCGCAGTCGCAGGGCAGACACAACAGGCACATAGACGTCTTGGCACCCGCGCTTTTATTGAGTATTGTATGATGGGGCTAACTTATACTGTCTGTGTCCACTATGTGGTGCTAGAGATCACCCACCAATTATATGTCATGTTGTAGTGTGTGATGTGGAGAACACACTCTGCAAATGTCATATAAATCGGCTAATGTTTGTCATATGAGGCTGACTTCCTGTGTCCAGTAGGTGGCGCTATGGATATGACACAGTATTGATGCATATATATGTTAAGGGCGGGACCCCTCATCATGTGTGATCAATTTGGGGTAGATCAGACAATGTCTGTAGGAGTTATAAGGACTTCCTGTTTTATGGCGAAGCATCGAAATTGTCCGTGCTGCCACGTCCAGCAGGAATAAGTAATCAAAAAGATTTTGATAACTTTTCATCTCCAATGTCTCAAGACGTTCCTGAGTGAATTTGAAGTCGGTCTGATTAAATCTCTAGGAGTTCATTTTAGTACGAGGCGTGGAAATGGGGAAAAATCGCCACTGTGAATCAAAATGGCAGACTTCCTGTTTGACGTAGGGTATGGGTCCAAGAGACTTTTTTGTGTATCTTGACATGTTATATATGTGTACCAAATTTGTCTAGGTCAATCTGGGGTAAGGGGTTCAATTTGCTTTTCATGTGCCTACGGGGGCTGTAGAGCCATTTTGCAATGCACATTTTTATGAACCATGCAATATAACATTTTTCATTGAGTGAAAAGCGTGTAAAGTTTCATGAGTTTTGGTGTATGTTTAGGCTGCAAAAATGCGTTTGTTTAGTGCAAATACTAAAAATAATTCCAACAAGTTTAATAGGGCCTTCACACTGTAGTGCTCGGGCCAAAACAAGTTCAGAATCAGTGAGTAAAACAAAGTGGATCATGGCACCAATATGATTTTATCTGCAGTAATGTCATTCAAAGCTCCTCGTTGTGCATCAATCTAACTAGAACCGACCTGGATGAACACAGGCATAGAAAAGTCCAAAGATGTTTATGAATAATTTGAATTTTCTGTACAAAAACTATTTCAGATGGTGTTTACAGTTAATCTCTCTGCACTGAGACAGAATATCATCCAGTCTGAAGGTGCAGTGAAGGAACAAGAATGTATTGAAGCTGTGAACATTAATGTGGTTTTACTGAACAGGATTAGAAGAAGAAACTGAATCATTAGAGAGTCTGTGCTTGTCTTGTTTAGTTTCCTGTCTGTTTGTTATTTGGTCAAGTTGCTGCTCAGCTAAATGTGAAAACGAGAAAGAAATGCAGAACATGACGTATGTGAAACTACTGAGGGCAGCTGAAATAAAATAGGATTCATTTTCACAGAAAAGGGAAACTGCTATAGTTGTAACAGCTAAAAAAGTTGTCCAGTGTGCAGAAATTAATTAATGGGTTTTAAACATCATGATAAGATGAAATTCTCATTACATTGTTGTACCATCATAGAACTATGAATATATTCAAATCCATGTATAGAAATTAGGGCTGTCAAATTTAACGCATTAATAACGCAAATTCATTTTAACGCTTTTATTTTCTTAACGCACGTTCTGTTTGACACTTGTCCTGACCTGTAGTTTGGAAATAAGGAAGCCATGTAGCAGTAACGTTAGGGTCTTATGAACGGCAAATTCAGCAAATTCTAGTTATTTACATTACGGAGTATATCGAGTCCCAAATACCAGTTACTGGCCAACCAGCTGAGACAGAGCCCTCCTCTTGCTCAACAAGGGTGTGTGTGTGTGTGTGTGTGTTTGTGTGTGTCCATGGGTGAGATAGAGAGAGACTGATTGTTTTAGTTTTGTTTAGTAATGAAATAGTAGAAATGTAAATGATTATATTTTACAGATATTATGTTCAGATGTCTTCTTCCCCAGCTGGTTCTCAGCTGTACAGTAATACTCTCCAGAGTCAGAGGGCTGGATGGAGTTGAAGACAAGCTGTGGTTCTTTATTGAGAGGTTGAAGGTCTGGATTTACATTCTCCTTGTACCAGGTGTATTTAGCTGCTGGGTTAGCATCACTGCTACAGGTCAGAGTCACTGAACTGCCCTCCACTATCTCAGCAGAGGGACTCACTGACACAGAGGGAAGCTTTGGAGCATCTGGAGGAGAAAACATAGTTGGTCAACAGTGGAATAACTGACACAATGTAAGAAGCAAATGTTTGACAGAAAGTGAGGAGTGAAAGTTGATTCCCTCGTTGCTGCTCATATTAAAATCAACTGTCTGTTACCTTGGATACATTTCGACATTGTGTTAGTGACATAGTTAACATACAGAGTGTGAAATGCATGATAAAGACAGCAGTGATCTCCCCGATTGTTTAATTTTCACAGTGAGACTGAAAATATTACAAATCAAGTTGTTAAGCACCTGGTAAAAGAGTTTCTCTAATAAGATGGATAAAATATGTCTGAAAGTGAACTGTTAAAACTACATACAGTATCTCACAGAAGTGAGTACACCCCTCACATTTTTGCAAATATTTCATTATATCTTTTCATGGGGCAACACTATAGAAATGAAACTTTGATACAATTTAACAGTAAATCCATAAGCTATACAAGCTGTACATGCATATCAAAGTTTCATTTCTATAGTGTTGTCCCATGAAAAGATATAATAAAATATTTGCAAAAAAGTGAAGGGTGTACTCACTTTTGTGAGATACTGTATTTCTCTGCAGTAACACAGAGCAGGTTGTATTGTATTGATACTGACAACAGTAGAGCTCAATAAGAAAAACATGATGCCAATAACAAGTGAGCAGTGGGGCCACTCCTACTAGAAATACATGAAGTCATTGTACAGTACTTTAGATAAAAGGCTTCACAAGATGCTGTTATGTTAGTGGAAGACTGTGAAGAAAACTCACAAACTGAAGGAGAGGGGAAATCCTCATATCCTGTAACAGCACAGGAATAGTTGTCTCCATGATTGACATTGGTTGTATAAGAAGAAGATGTTTCTCCACTAATTTTCTGTCCATTGTTGTACCAGATGAAGGAAGAATCATCAGGTAGACAACTGCTGCTGTGACACTTCAGCTCTGCTGAGGAAGGATTGATTGTTGATGGGATCACCTTCACCTGGAGATCTGGATATGTGAAGAAAGAACAGAAATGTAATTTATGTTCATACACACGCAAACATTCACAGTGACACTTCAAAGATATTAACCATTTCAAATTAAAGTAAGACGTTCCATGAAAATGTTACCTGTGACAGTCAAAGTGACTCCAGGTGAACCAGAATATTTCCCTCCTGGTTGGTTTGTTGTGAACCTGAACTTGTACTCAGCTGAGTCTCTCTCTCTCAGGTCTGTGATTGTCAGAGTGCAGTTCTTCTTATCACAGTGATACTGCACACGATCTGCGTACTCTGAGTCTGTTCTCAGATCCACAGGTACATCATTACTGCCTTTAGTAAACCAGAGTGTTTCATCAACTGCAGTATCAACATTATTTATCCTGGATGGGTATCTGTAGGTGCAGTTTATGTCCACTGTTGATCCTTTTAAGGCACAGATCTTAGTAGAAGTGTAAGTCACTCCCCAGTCATCCTGAACCTGTACCACTGTAACACAGAGCACATCAGAAACCACAATCAGATTTATAACAAGTTAAGAATCAGTGAATAAGACAAAGTGGATCATGGCACCAATATGATCTTCAGTTGTTGTCATTCAAAGCTCTTCATTGTGCATCAATTTATAATAGGTGTCAATGCATCTTCAGAGAAAAGGGAAACTGAGTAATTGTTTAGAACAGCTAAAACAGTTGACCAACTCCAAAGTAGAGTGGGTTTTAAACATCATGATAAGATGAAATTCTCATTACATTGTTGAACCATCATAGAACTATGAATATATTCAAATCCATGTATAGAAATTAGGGCTATCAAATTTAACGTATTAATAACGCAAATTCATTTTGACACTTTTATTTTCTTAACGCACTTTCTGTTTGACACTTGTCCTGGCCTGTAGTTTGGAAATAAGGAAGCCATGTAGCAGTAACGTTAGGGTCTTATGAACGACAAATTCAGCTCCAAGGCCCTGCCAGATGTTCTATCCACAAGACCAAAGTTATTTACATCATGTTTTGTTTAGTAATGAAATAGTAGAAATATAATAATTATATTTTACAGATGTTATGTTCAGGTGTCCTCTTCCCCAGCTGGTTCTCAGCTGTACAGTAATACTCTCCAGAGTCAGAGGGCTGGATGGAGCTGAAGACAAGCTGTGGTTCTTTACTGAGAGGTTGAAGGTCTGGATTTACATTCTTCTTGTACCAGGTGTAATTAGCTGCTGGGTTAGCATCACTGCTACAGGTCAGAGTCACTGAACTGCCCTCAATGATTTCAGCAGAGGGACTCACTGACACAGAGGGAAGCTTTGGAGCATCTGGAGGAGAAAACATAAAGTGAGGAGTGAAAGTTGATTCCCTCGTTGCTGCTCATATTAAAATCAACTGTCTGTTACCTTGGATACATTTTGACATTGTGTTAGTGACATAGTTAACATACAGAGTGTGAAATGCATTATAAAAGACAGCAGTGATCCCCCCGATTGTTTAATTTTCACAGTGAGACTGAAAATATTACAAATCAAGTTGTTAAGCACCTGGTAAAAGAGTTTCTCAAATAGGATGGATAAAATATGTCTAAACTGTTAAAACAACATATTTCTCTGCAGTAACACAGAGCAGGTTGTATTGTATTGATATTGACAACAGTAGAGCTCAATGAGAAAAACATGGTGCCAATAACAAGTGAGGCAGTGGGGTCACTCGTACTAGAAATACATGAAGTCATTGTACAGTACTTTAGATAAAAGGCTTCACAAGATGCTGTTATGTAGTGGAAGACTGTGAAGAAAACTCACAAACTGAAGGAGAGGGGAAATCCTCATATCCTGTAACAGCACAGGAATAGCTGTCTGTATGATTGACATTGGTTGTATAAGAAGAAGATGTTTCTCCACTAATATTCTGTCCATTCTTGTACCAGATGAAGGAAGAACCGTCAGGTAGACGACAGCTGCTGTGACACTTCAGCTCTGCTGAGGAAGGATTGATTGTTGATGGGATCACCTGAACCTGGAGATCTGGATCTGTAAAGAAAGAACAGAAATGTAATTTCACTGATTATTGAGAGTCGGGACAAAACATGTCCCACATAGAAAAGTCTTATTTATATCAAAAATAAAGAAAATAATAATGATTGACATGCTCACAAAGTTAGATCTAAAGGAATTATGAATACTGATGTTATGTTTTAGCATAGATAATAACTTTTTGGGGGGATATTTGATTAAATATATACATATATAGCACACATGCTCTGGTAAGTTTGACATTATTTGATATTTTAGATAAACAATGTCAATTTTCCTATGGTCACAGCTGGAGCATGTCAACACCGTATCTCCGTTATGATACTTTTTTTAAACCATAGTGGATTCAATGAAAGTATTTTATTGAGATTATGGAGACAGCTAGCAATAGCCAAAAAACTAGCTAGCTAGCTGCATTGGGGGTTTTTTTTAGGGAAAAAACATGCCATTTCGTCAACTCCGTCAGAGTCAACTCCGTCAGGTTTTATGTCTGACGGAGTTGACAAATCCACCTATAACCACTTAATGTGCTAATATTACACTATTTTCAAACATAGTAAAGGAATAGAATGTTATTTTAGGGTTTTATCTGCACATTAATGTACATATATAGCATGCAATTACATTATTTTACAATATACTTATGATTTGTAGAGCATGGGCAGGCTGTGGTCTAATAATTTTCTTTTATCTGCTTGCCTACATGATTGATTGATTGATCGGATTGATTTAAAATCTTAAAGGTGCAGTGTGTAGTTTTCACTCTTGAAAATATACACACTGGCTTCTTATAGAGCGGGGAAGAAGTTCAATTTTGCTTTATCAAATCCGGTTTACTTGGACCATCAGACCAAAGTGTATATTAGGTGTATATATGATACATAGGCTATGTGTCCAGAAAGGTACACATGTGAATTTGTTAAAAATGTTATTTAACCTCCAGCCTGCACTTTTACATGATTGCTTAAATAGCACATATCTTTATCTACATGAATATATAACTCTAATCAATATAGTGTAAATTTTCAAAAAAAGTTTTTCAGAAAGTGTTTTGTCCCGACTCTCAAGAATCAGTGATTTATGTTCATACACAAACAAACATTCACAGTGACACTTCAAAGATATAAACCATTTAAGATTCAAGTACGACTTTCCATGAAAATGTTACCTGTGACAGTCAAAGTGACTCCAGGTGAACCAGAATATTTCCCTCCTGGTTGGTTTGTTATGAACCTGAACTTGTACACAGCTGAGTCTCTCTCTCTCAGGTCTGTGATTGTCAGAGTGCAGTTCTTCTTATCACAGTGATACTGCACACGATCTGCGTACTCTGAGTCTGTTCTCAGATCCACAGCTTCATTATTACTCCCTTTAAACCAGAGTGTTTTATCAACTGCAGTATCAACATTATTTATCCTGGATGGGTATCTGTAGGTGCAGTGCATGTCCACTGTTGATCCTTTTAAGGCACAGATCTTAGTAGAAGTGTAAGTCACTCCCCAGTCATTCTGACCCTGTACCACTGTAACACAGAGCACATCAGAAACCACAATCAGATTTATAACAAGTTAAGAATCAGTGAATAAGACAAAGTGGATCATGGCACCAATATGATCTTCAGTTGTTGTCATTCAAAGCTCCTCATCGTGCATCAATCTATAATAGGTGTCAATGCATTTTCACAGAAAAGGCAAACTGAGTAATTGTTTAGAGCATCTGTCTCTGCACTGAGACAGAACACTATACAGTCTGAAATTGCAGTGAAGGAACAAGAATATATTGAAGCTGTGAACATTAATGTGGTTTTACTAAACACGACGAGAAGAAGAAACTGAATCATTAGAGAGTTTGTGTTTGTCTTGTTTAGTTTCCTGTCTCTTTGTTCTGTGGTCAAGTTGCTGCTCAGCAAAATGTGAAAACGAGAACTAAATGCCAAACATGACCCTAACCCTACTGAGAGTGACTGAAATAAAATAGGATTCATTTTCACAGAAAAGGGAAACAGTTATCGTAGTAACAACTAAAACAGATGTCAGGCTCCACAGTACAATGTGCAGAAATAAATGAATGGGTTTTAAACATCACAGAAACTAGGGCTGTCAAATTTAACGCATCAATAATGCAAATTAATTTTAACGATGTTAATTTTTTTTAATCACACGTTCTGTTTGACACTGTCCTGGCCTGTAGTTTAGAGATAGGGAAGCCAGGCAGCAGTAAAGTTAGGGTCTTATGAACAGCAAATTCAGCTCCAAGGCCCTGCCAGATGTTTTATCCACAAGACCAAAGTTATTTACCACTTTGGTCTTGTGTATTTATCACGTTTTGTTTAGTGTTCAGCAGTGAATACTGATTATTTAAGTGTTCAGCATTGAATGCTGATTTTACTGATATTCCAGTCAACAGCTATAGTTTACAGTACACAGGTATAAACAGAAGCAAATGTTTGGTGTTGTAACGTTCAACAGTTATTCATCATATGGCATCACACATACATCAACCCTAAATCCCCTACAATGTAAATGTAGATATACAGTACCTGACACAGAGAGAAGGAAGACAACAAATCCACTCGCTGCTGCTGTTAAACTCATAGCTGCTCCTCTCATCTCTCTGTGAGGCTTTAGAGACAATAAAATACATCAAATAATATACGCAACATGTAATAATTGTTAGGGAATTTTCCATCATTTACGTCAATCATTGGCATGTCATTGGCAAATTAATCTTTGCCCTGGAGGACAGAAACTTCAGAATTGAAGGGAGCCTCAGAACATAACATGTACTGATAATTCATTCACTTCTCCTTGATCAAGTAAATACACCTTTTCAACGTAAGACATCCCGGAGTCTACTCTCTGACATATGGGTTGCATATTTAAAAATCACTGACAGTAGTAATATCAGTAAATTGTTCTACTTACAGCAGAGAAGGAAGTTGTCTGTTAAGATGCTCGTCTTATGTGATCTGTGAGCAGAAGTCAGATATCAGGATGTTAAATGAGTTCATTTCCTTCCTCTTTCCTATTATTATGAACATGCATGAGGAACTAAATGCCTAGGCGTATGTGACAATCACGTTTTCCTCTACAGTCGGTAAAAAATATTTTATTCCAACTTTATGGGCAACTGTGTATTTATGACATTGAGAAAAAACCCATATTTTAACATTTGAGAGCAAAATTATGAAGGGAGAGACACCACAGGAAGTAAGCAAGAAAATATTTGTTGTTATTCAGGTGAACTGAGCATTTAAAGCAAACAGTAATGAAGCCTGAATCTGCAACACTGAAGTTTCACCACTAGAGGACAGTGAAACATCTAACAAACATTTCAATGTACGTTTAGTACTTTTCAATTAATGAGTTACAGATAAAAGTAATGTGATTACAGTACAGACACCCAACACTGGAGACATGTTCAGAAAGAACTCCTTAACAGTCTGGCTGATACCTTGCAGAAATGTTGACTTTTTCTGTTCTTTTTTCTTTCACTCAGTAACTTGTAACTTAAACCAAACTGGTGAATCTGATGAATAAGCCATTATTTCTTTAGCATCTTGCCTGATAATGCCAGTTGTACATTACCTGTTTTGTTGCCAGTGGTTCGTCTTCGTGACACATGAGGTTGTTTATTCATTTTGAGTTCCTGCCAGAGAACATTGTGGAAAAGAAGAGCCTTCTCGATGTTAGGGTTCCTAAGTTGGCTTCCTGATGTCATCTGCTCAATTAATGTCCGTAGAGTCTATTTTTGGTTTATCTCATTTTAGCCTTCTTTTTTCAGAACGTTTGCTTTCTCAATCATTTTCACTGTTTTGTTCATTTCTAAGTTTTTTTCTAAGATTTTATTTCCCTTGAATGCCTTTTCCTAGTTTTTCTTCTCTACATCTCACTTGCAAGAGTACGTCTGCTTGTATATGCCTCTTCTATACTCTGGTCTCTTGGAGTATTTTGGGGGGGGTCTAGTTGCTGCATTGCATTCTGCACACCCCCGGCCTGTCTTGATAAATGGTGAATGGACTGTACTTATATAGCTCCTTTGTAATATTTTTGACCACTCAAAGCACTTTTACACTACATGTCACATTCACTCATTCACACACTTTCATACACTGATGACACAGGCTAGCACACAGGGTGCCAACCTGCTCATCAGGAGGAGACTAACCATTCACACACATACACTGTTGGTGTAGCCATTGAGAGCAATTTGGGATAAAGTATCTTGCCCACAGGCACATCAACATGCTGACTGGAGGAATCAAACCTCCGATATTCCGATTGGTGGACGACCGCTCTACCTCCTGAGTGACATCTGCCTTGATCTTTTCTGAGCATCCCTCCAATGTTTTTTGCGATGTCTCTGTTAGGCGCGGCGACCCCCGTCGTTGGCTTCCAGAGGGGTGCCGTCTCAGGTTCTGCCCATGGTTCTGCCTCGACCTCCAGCCTCTTGAAGGGTTTTCAGTTCAGTCGCTGTTCGTGTCTTAGGTGTCCATTTTCTCCTGTTTTAATATGCCTCTGTGTAGAGTTGCCCCTGTGTTGGTCAGAATAAAGCACCTTTTCCTGTCAGCAACAAGAGCAAGGAGAGGAAAGGGGGTCCTGAAGGTTATAAATGACATTTATTCAGAATTATTAAAAAATATTGATATAAAGTGAGGACACAACATTGATTTTTTTAATGGAAATAAAATGTACAGTTCACTTTATGTATTATATTATATTGTCCAATTATATTATATTGTCATTTTTCATTATTTAATTTGTAGCATTAATTATATTATATTGTCAATTTTCATTATTTAATTTGTAGCATTCTCACATTTTATACACTTTTAGAGGTTTGACATTGTGACCTCTTGCTGAGGACAGGCCAATTTACAGTGCCCGTTTTTTAACAAATTCAAGTGAAATTATATAAACATATGTGAAATCAATTTTATGACTATACACAGGTCTTACAAATTAAACTTTAAAATACTTCAGTGATTTACAAATTATCATTTGATTGTAATATTATTTAAACAAAATAACACTTCCATTCTTCCTTTAACATCTTGTTTTTCCAATCATTAAAACATTAGAAATTAATGAGACAATTTCAAAATTACACACTGGTTATATCAATTTAGCTTCAGTTCACAAAATATCATGTTAATCACGGTAGCCTATAACTAATAAAACGTTTAACACGCATACAAACTGATATCTGTAAACACACACTACCTCAGCTGCCAGCTTAACAGTCAGCCTTGTAACCACAAAGCCAGGAAATCAACATCATTACACAGCTCAAATGTTTTTTCTTTTTTTTTTAAATCACTACAGTTTTTCTATATTTACAAATTATCAATTGATTGTAATGTTATTTTAACATTAATTTAACTAAACAAAATAAAAAAGATGTCCATAACATCTTGTCATATAACATTAAAAATCAATGAGACAATTACACACAGGTTATATAAATGTAGACATTGACGCATTTCAAGCAGTTCACACCCATATCTGTTATTTCTCATGCTGAGAGGTGATGGATCCCACCGCACAGAAACTAATATATACAAAAATGAACAGCGAGGCGTTCTTAGCTGTCCCGAGTTAGCGACCTACCAGCCAATCAGAAAATACTATTTCTTGTTGCTGGGTAGATTCGGAAAATAAGTTTAACTGTCAGTCTGTCATTAATGTTAGCAGCACCAACAGTTACCAACAGTCACTAACGTTAGCGGTTGCTAAAGGCTGCTAACTGTTGCTAACGGTAGCGTAGCTACATGTCCTAAAAATGTACCTTCCTATAATTAAGTTATATATTTTTACATCTAATTTATTCATCTATGGTCAGTGTTTTGGTAACGGTAGGTACAGGTTTCTTTTATACAGTCTATGCTGCAGGTTCAGCTCTTTCGTCATATAACGGTCCACTACAACACCCCCATCAGTGTTGATGTTAACACCAATCTTCCTGTCAATCTCACATCTAAACATGAGAAAGTGTAGGCTATAGAATTGCCAGTTTAGTCGGTCAGTGTGCGATTTATAGATGTACAAGATGGTTGATGTGTTTACTGTGTATTGACACTTCCAAACATGTCAAGTAGAGTTCTGTTTACATGCTTTGTTTACCTACCACTTTCGAATCTCAGTGCCCTCCACCCTCCAATAAAGAAAATGGCCAAAAAAAGAGATGGATGCTGGAATAGATTTGACTGTCAGCAGAATACAGCTCTTTACCGCCATCTAGTGGCAAAACTGTCAAACTACAACTGGATTTAAAATGTATGTTTTCCAACGTTTTCTTTCTTTCTTTCTTTCTTTCTTTCTTTCTTTCTTTCTTTCTTTCTTTCTTTCTTTCTTTCTTTCTTTCTTTTTTTTTTATTAAAAACGATCTGTTATATAGCTTAGGTCATTGGCTTTTCACAAATTGTGAATTGTGTTTGTTAATTGATACAGTAAATTGCAAATTGATACATATTACACTGACAAGAGTCCAGATCTCAATCAAGTGCAGACTTTGTCTAGATGAGTCTGAGGAAATGGAACACCTGGGTTAGATGGTTAGATTGTGTAAGCAAAATGTCATTGGCATAAAAATTAGCTCATCAATAAAAAAGATGGATAATGGATATGTTTTCATTGCCCCAGATTCAGATATCAAATATTCTGTATTCTTCTTCCGTGTAGAGATTATGAAATAAAGTGTTTGTTGTATTCTACAAGGGACTACATTACCCGCAATGCAACCACACCATCAACAGTTCAGTTGGAGATTTGGGTACATTATGCTAGTAGCAGCTAATGTAAAGCTGGCCTCAAGTAGAGACGAGTTGTGGGCTACAGAGTAATGCACTTCTTCCTAGCTCTTCACTCACAGATTTTTTTTTTCTTTTTCGTTTTTTGATTTAAAAAAAAATAGAAAGAAACCCACCAAAATTGTACCATTTGATAAAAAAATGAATCCAAAACTATCTGCAGGACAAGCCACTGCAGGAAGTCAGAGAGAAAATATATGTTTTTGTTGTTCAGGTGAACTGAGCCTTTAAAGCAGACAGTGGAGGGAGACTTCAGTGATGAAGCTTCACCACTAGAGGACAGTGAAACATCAGAGACACTGAATCACAACACTGAGACAACATTTTACCAACAAACTCACAATTGAGGTGTCTAAGTGTAAAAATGATTCAGTCGGTGATCTACAGCTGTCACTAACAAATATGGACTGTTATACTGAAAAAGCCTCATACTCAGTAAATTGCCACATATTCTGCTTCACTGAGTGACCCCAAAGAGTTTAAATGCACTGAAATGATGATAAACAGCTAACATGACAATTAATGTCTTCTTCAATACAAACTGTGTCTGTGCATCTTCATTTTAGCAACATCCCAAAATCATAATAAAGTATGTTACTGTGACAAGTTTCCTCCTAAACTCGAAATAAATCAGCACAAAAGAACAGTTCTAAAGAAAAAATTCAAATTTTATTTGTCTTCATATCTGGTAAATACATTTAGATCCTGAAAAATAAACATAAAAACTATTTAAAGCTGAAACTTTCTGCACACTGTCGCCCTCTGCAGCAGTGAGAGGGAACTGAAATCATGTTTCCAACTACAGAGATGTTGTGGAAGCTGGCTGTTTATTGTACATCAGCCACTGCAATACCTGGATAATGTGACATTCAGCAAAGTGTGATAGAACTGAGATTATGTTTGATGTGTGAAAATATAAAGAAAACTGCACAAGAAGCCAATCAGGATTCCTCAAAAGTGATTAATTACAGTATGTACGCATTTAAAATAACAGTTTGCATTGCAGCTCTAATCCTAAATATCTGTAATATAACTAAAAATAAGCTTGCATTAGTTCAGACAGAACACTCAGTAAATTATAAATCAGTTGAGTCACACACACCACCTGATATTCAACTGATCTAAACAATCAATCATGTTTGACACGTGGACATGATTCAGTTCAAGCTGCCATCAGCACATTCTTCTCAAAGCTTCTGCTACATGCTGTTACTGACTGTCTGTGCTGCTCACTTCTACCTGCTGCTGCTGCTGAAAACTGAACATGAAAACGTCCACATGGTCCTCTACAGCCTCTCTCTCTCTCTCCACTCTCATATTTCACTGTTGTACTACTTTCTGTTTCCATCAGGTGAGTCCAGCCTCTGGTTCAACTGCATCAGAACAAAATCACATGACATTTAGATGAGGTACATCTAATAACTGTAACTATGAATCTGATGTCAGCCTGTTTTTTACCTTTCAGGAAGCTCCAACCTGACTCGATTTTACTTCAGATTTCCGTAGTCCTCTTCGTCATATGTCTCTGCTCCAGTGTTGACCTGCGAGTCTGAGACGTTCTCATACACAGGACAAGAGACCAACTGACGGGAAGAGATGACAATAGAGACTCAACACGCATAATTTGTGTAATCTGCATAATAATAGAATTAAAATATATTTTTAATAATAATGCTTCAGACTTAATTCTGTACTGAAATATTTACTTTAGTCTACTCAGAAAGCTGCTTTTCAAATTAAAATTCACTTAATGATTTCATGTTGATAATATAATGTGTTGTAGTACATTTATAGGTCAATAAGTATAACTGTACTTTTGGTTAAGTTCTGTCAATAAGGTCTCTCTTTTTCACCTTTATAGTCTCTATAGGTTGATTCAGATCAGTCATGGAGCTCAGAGCTTTCTTCTTCCTGGATTGAATCCAACAAAAATAAGAAAATTAGAAATGAAAATTGATTTAAAAAATGTTTTAAGAAGATAAATGAAAGGATGTTTGGATGTTGTTTTTATTATTTTACCTCATCCACATAATCAAGAGAAGCAGAGGAATCAGTATCAGGACCGCCAGAGTCAACACAATGATGATCATCATAAATACTGATTTCCCTAAAAAATGGGACAACAGAAAGAAGATAAACCTCTTCAACAAGATAGTGTGTGTGTGTGTGTGTGTGTGTGTGTGCGTGTGTGTGTGTGTGCGTGTGTGTGTGTGTAACTTACCTTTCATAACAGCCAGATGTAAGGTGGTGTTATGACTGCCTATTCTGTTCTGGGCTTCACAGGAATAATTCCCACTGTGTTCAGCTCTGACATTGGTGATGGTGAAGATCTGTCCTGATGCTTTTGGTGAGTCTTCATTCTCCTTGTACCAGGTGTAATTAGCTGCTGGGTTAGCATCACTGCTACAGGTCAGAGTCACTGAACTGCCCTCAATGATTTCATCAGAGGGACTCACTGACACAGAGGGAAGCTTTGGACCATCTGGAGGAGTTATATTAATATGAATTAACAATAAAATGAGGAAGAAAAGAAAGTAGAAACGATCAGACAAATGTCTCCCTGTTTTGTTTTAACAAGGTTCAGGAGATTAACAGTTGTATGTTGATTTCTAAATAGTCTGTTTTACTCACATTTCACATCAATAAAAATATATTCAGATGTCTTCTTCCCCAGCTGGTTCTCAGCTGTACAGTAATACTCTCCAGAGTCAGAGGACTGGATGGAGCTGAAGACACGCTGTGGATCTTTACTGAGAGGTTGAAGGTCTGGATTTACATTCTTCTTGTACCAGGTGTAATTAGCTGCTGGGTTAGCATCACAGCTACAGGTCAGAGTCACTGAACTGCCCTCAATGATTTCACCAGAGGGACTCACTGACACAGAGGGAAGCTTTGGACCATCTGGAGGAGAGATATTATGTATTAACAATAAAATGAGGAAGGATTACATTAGTAAGAAAGCAGAAACGATCAGAGAAATTTTTCCCAGTCTTTTTAAAGAAGGTTCTGGATATTGACAGTTGTATGTTGATTTCCAAATAGTCTGTTTTACTCACATTTCACATCAATAAAAATATATTCCGATGTCCTCTTCCCCAGCTGGTTCTCAGCTGTACAGTAATACTCTCCAGAGTCAGAGGACTGGATGGAGCTGAAGACAAGCTGTGGTTCTTTACTGAGAGGTTGAAGGTCTGGATTTGCATTCTTCTTGTACCAGGTGTAATTAGCTGCTGGGTTAGCATCACTGCTACAGGTCAGAGTCACTGAACTGCCCTCCACTATCTCAGCAGAGGGACTCACTGACACAGAGGGAAGCTTTGGACCATCTGGAGGAGAAAACATTTATGGAGATTTATCTCATTATTATTATTATGTATAATGTTAGAGGATTCTTTCTGTTGTGTACATGTGTAGATTCCTTTAAGGTTTAATGTTCCAAATGATTATGGTTTTGTGTGTTTTAGTTGAATATTCTGACAAACTGATGTCTGTCATTCTTTTGAACCGCCAGCAGGAGGTGTCAAAGTTTTATATAACACACTCATTTTAGTCATTCCCTCTGGGATAATAATGATGTCAGTCTTCTGTATGTTGAACCTGTAGCTTTCGACAGCTTAAATGTTCTTGCCATCACACCGTTAGTAAACCTGACTGTTGTTTTGTACTTTGAAAAAAATTAGTCCACGCATTTTTTACTTGTAGACTGCATTATTGTAATTCATTATTATCAGGCTGCCCTAACAAGTCTCGAAAGACTCTCCAGCTGGTCCAGAATGCATCTTCACGCGTACTGACAAAAACTAGAAAGAGAGATCATATAACTCCCATATTAGCTTCACTGTATTGGCTTCCTGTAAAATCCAGAATAGAATTTAAAATCCTTCTCCTCACTTTCAAAGATCTTAATGGTCAGGCACCATCATATCTTAAAGAGCTCATAGTACCTTATGAACCTACCAGAACACTTCGCTCCCAGTTCACAGCCTTACTTGTGGTTCCTAGTATCTCTAAAAGTAGAATGGGAGGCAGAGCCTTCAGTTATCAGGCTCCTCACCTGTGGAACCATCTTCCAGATTCGGTCCGGGGGGCAGACACGCTCTTTTGATAAAGCTTATAGTTAGGGCCGGCCAGGCTCGTCTTGGACCAATTCCTAGTTTATGCTGCTATAGGCTTAGACTGCCGGGTGATTCCCATGATACACTCCTTTCTCCTCCTCCCTCTCTCTCTCTATCCATCCATCTATACCCATTTACATTCAAGTACTATAAATGCATTCACTTAAACTTCTTCCCGGGAGTTCTCTTGGCTTTCTCATCTCACAGGTAGATTTTCAATGTGCTTCTCTCTCCTATCCTTCCTTTCTCTCTCCTATCCTTCCTTTCTCTCCTCTCTACCCCAACCGGTAAAAGCAGATGGCCGCCCAATTTGAGCTTGGTTCTGCCTGAGGTTTCTTCCTGGTAAAAGGGAGTTTTTTCCTTGCCACTGTCGCCAAGTGCTTGCTGATGTGGGAATGTTGGGTAATTAAATTAAACTTAGAGTACGGTTTAAAGCTGCTCTATGTGTTAAGTGCCTTGAGATTACTTTTGTTGTGATTTGGCACTATATAAATAAAGATTGAATGATTGATACTTACACTGGACATCAATGAATAGAAATGAAGAGTTGATAAGTCCATATTTATTCTCAGACTTGCAGTAGTAGATCCCTCTGTCCTCAGAGCTGATGGAGGTGAAATGAAAATGTCCCTCTGACATTTGAAGCAGTGTTTGGTTCTCCTTGTACCAAGTGTAATTAGCTGCTGGGTTAGCATCACTGCTACAGGTCAGGGTCACTGAACTGCCCTCCACTATCTCAGCAGAGGCACTCACTGACACAGAAGGAAGTTTTGGAGCATCTAAAGGAAATATATCAGTATGAATTAACAATAAAATGAGGAATGGTCGCATTAGTACAACATGATGAACTGAAGCTGCTCAGTGAACTACTGCAGCAGACTGAATGTGACGCATGCAGAGCTGAAGAAAGCAGACATGATCAAACCAATCATCACCTTTTTAAGAAGGGTATTAACAGTGGTATGTTGCCTACTAAACAGACTGTTTTACTCACATTTCACATCAATAAAGATGTATTCAGATGTCCTCTTCCCCAGCTGGTTCTCAGCTGTACAGTAATACTCTCCAGAGTCAGAAGACTGGATGGAGCTGAAGACAAGCTGTGGTTCTTTACTGAGAGGTTGAAGGTCTGGATTTACATTCTTCTTGTACCAGGTGTATTTAGCTGCTGGGTTAGCATCACTGCTACAGGTCAGATTCAATGAACTGCCCTCAATGATTTCACCAGAGGGACTCACTGACACAGAGGGAAGCTTTGGACCATCTGGAGGAGATATATTAATATGAATTAACAATAAAATGAGGAAGGATTACATTAGTTAGAAAGCAGAAACGATCAGACAAATTTCTCCCAGTTTTGTTTTAACAAGGTTTGGGAAATTAACAGTTGTATGTTGCTTCCTAAATAGACTGTTTTACTCACATTTCACATCAATAAAGATGTATTCAGATGTCCTCTTCCCCAGCTGGTTCTCAGCTGTACAGTAATACTCTCCAGAGTCAGAGGACTGGATGGAGCTGAAGACAAGCTGTGGTTCTTTACTGAGAGGTTGAAGGTCTGGATTTACATTCTTCTTGTACCAGATGTATTTAGCTGCTGGGTTAGCGTCACTGCTACAGGTCAGAGTCACTGAACTGCCCTCAATGATTTCACCAGAGGGACTCACTGACACAGAGGGAAGCTTTGGAGCATCTGAAGGGGAAATGTTTGACAGAAAATGAGAATTGAAAGTTGATTCCCTCGTTGCTGCTCATATTAAAATCAACTGTCTGTTATCTTGGATAAAATATTTCTAAAATGTTAAAACTACATATTTCTCTGCAGTAACACAGAGCAGGTTGTATTGTATTGATATTGACAACAGTAGAGCTCAATGAGAAAAACATGGTGCCAATAACAAGTGAGGCAGTGAGGTCACTCATACTAGAAATACATGAAGTCATTGTACAGTACTTTAGATAAAAGACTTCACAAGATGCTGTTATGTTAGTGGAAGACTGTGAAGGAAACTCACAAACTGAAGGAGAGGGGAAATCCTCATATCCTGTAACAGCACAGGAATAGTTGTCTCCATGATTGACATTGGTTGTATAAGAAGAAGATGTTTCTCCACTAATTTTCTGTTCATTGTTGTACCAGATGAAGGAAGAACCGTCAGGTAAACAATTGCTGCTGTGACACTTCAGCTCTGCTGAGGAAGGATTGATTGTTGATGGAATCACCTGGAGATCTGGATATGTGAAGAAAGAACAGAAATGTAATTTAAGTTCATACACAAACAAACATTCACAGTAACACTTCCAAGATATAAACCACTTCAAATTCAAGTAAGAATTTCCATGAAAATGTTACCTGTGACAGTCAAAGTGACTCCAGGTACACCAGAATGTTTCCCTACTGGTTGGTTTGTTATGAACCTGAACTTGTACTCAGCTGAGTCTTTCTCTCTCAGGTCTGTGATTCTCAGAGTGCAGTTCTTCTTATCACAGTGATACTGCACACGACCTGCATAATCTGAGTCTGTACTCAGATCCACAGGGTCATTATTACTCCCTTTGGTAAACCACAGTGTTTTATCAACTGTAGTATCAACATTATTTAACCTGGATGGATAACTGTAGGTGCAGTTTATGTCCACTGTTGATCCTTTTAAGGCACAGATGTGAGTAGAAGTGTAAGTCACTCCCCAGTCATCCAGAGGCTGTACCACTGTAACACAGAGCACATCAGAAACCACAATTAGATTTATAAATAAAGCTGCAAGCAGCGATGAACGGGCCCTCGCTCCCCCACCCCGCCCCAAAACAGCGAAATGTGCCATATGTGCATGTCGGTGCATGCCGCAGTCACAGGGCAGACACAACAGGCACATACACGTCTTGGCACCCGCGCTTTTATTGAGTATTGTGTGATGGGGCTAACTTATACTGTCTGTGTCCACTATGTGGTGCTAGAGATCACCCACCAATTATATGTCATGTTGTAGTGTGTGATGTGGAGAACACACTCTGCAAATGTCATATAAATCGGCTAATGTTTGTCATATGAGGCTGACTTCCTGTGTCCAGTAGGTGGCGCTATGGATATGACACAGTATTGATGCATATATATGTTAAGGGCGGGACCCCTCATCATGTGTGATCAATTTGGGGTAGATCAGACAATGTCTGTAGGAGTTATAAGGACTTCCTGTCTTATGGCGAAGCATTGAAATTGTCCGTGCTGCCACGTCCAGCAGGAATAAGTAATCAAAAAGATTTTGATAACTTTTCATCTCCAATGTCTCAAGACGTTCCTGAGTGAATTTGAAGTCGTTCTGATTAAATCTCTAGGAGTTCATTTTAGTACGAGGCGTGGAAATGGGGAAAAATCGCAACTGTGAATCAAAATGGCTGACTTCCTGTTTGACGTAGGGTATGGGTCCAAGAGACTTTTTTGTGTATCTTGACATGTTATATATGTGTACCAAATTTGTCTAGGTCAATCTGGGGTAAGAGGTTCAATTTGCTTTTCATGTGCCTAGGGGTGCTGTAGAGCCATTTTGCAATGCACATTTTTACGAACCATGCAATATAAAATTTTTCATTGAGTGAAAAGCGTGTAAAGTTTCATGAGTTTTGGTGTATGTTTAGGCTGCCAAAATGCATTTGTTTAGTGAAAATACTAAAAATAATTCCAACAAGTTCAATAGGGCCTTCACACTGTAGTGCTCGGGCCCAAACAAGATCAGAATCAGTGAGTAAAACAAAGTGGATCATGGCACCAATATGATTTTATCTGCAGTAATGTGATTCAAAGCTCCTCGTTGTGCATCAATCTAACTAGAACCGACCTGGATGAACACAGGCATAGAAAAGTCCAAAGATGTTTATGAATAATTAGGATTTTCTGTACAAAAACTATTTCAGATGGTGTTTACAGTTAACCTCTCTGCACTGAGACAGAATATCATACAGTCTGAAGGTGCAGTGAAGGAACAAGAATATATTGAAGTTGTGAACATTAATGTGGTTTCACTGAACAGGATTAGAAGAAGAAACTGAACCATTAGAGAGTATGTGCTTGTCTTGTTTAGTTTCCTGTCTGTTTGTTCTTTGGTCAAGTTATGTATAGAAATTAGGGCTGTCAAATTTAACGCATTAATAACGCAAATTCATTTTAACGCTTTTATTTTCTTAACGCACGTTTTCTTGGATACTTGTCCTGGCCTGTAGTTTGGAAATAAGGAAGCCATGTAGCAGTAACGTTAGGGTCTTATGAACAGCAAATTCAAGTTATTTACATTACGGAGTATATCGAGTCTCAAATACCAGTTACTGGCCAAGCAACTGATACAAAGACCTCCTCTTGCTCAACAAGGGTATGTGTGTGTGTGTGTGCATGGGTGAGCTAGAGAGAGACTGATTGTTTTAGTTTTGTTTAGTAATGAAATAGTAGAAATGTAAATGATTATATTTTACAGATGTTATGTTCAGATGTCCTCTTCCCCAGCTGGTTCTCAGCTGTACAGTAATACTCTCCAGAGTCAGAGGGCTGGATGGAGTTGAAGACAAGCTGTGGTTCTTTACTGAGAGGTTGAAGGTCTGGATTTACATTCTTCTTGTACCAGGTGTAATTAGCTGCTGGGTTAGCATCACTGCTACAGGTCAGAGTCACTGAACTGCCCTCAATGATTTCATCAGAGGGACTCACTGACACAGAGAGAAGCTTTGGACCATCTGGAGGAGAAAACATAGTTGGTCAACAGTGGAATAACTGACACAATGTAAGAAGCAAATGTTTGACAGAAAGTGAGGAGTGAAAGTTGATTCCCTCGTTGCTGCTCATATTAAAATCAACTGTCTGTTACCTCGGATACATTTTGACATTGTGTTAGTGACATAGTTAACATACAGAGTGTGAAATGTATTATAAAGACAGCAGTGATCCCCTGATTGTTTAATTTTCACAGTGAGACTGAAAATATTACAAATCAAGTTGTTAAGCACCTGGTAAAAGAGTTTCTCTAATGGGATAGATAAAATATGTCTAAACTGTTAAAACTACGTATTTGTCTGCACTAACACAGAGCAGGTTGTATTGTATTGATACTGACAAGACAAAAATAGAGCTCAATAAAAAAACATGGTGCCAATAACAAGTGAGGCAGTGGAGTCTAGAAATATATTAGAGCTGCTCGCTGCTTTCTAGGTGTTCATAAATTTGCTCCGATTTTGGCTGTTCAAGGTGACATGGGCTGGCTTCCTAGTTCTATAAGACGTAAATGTGAGATGATTAGATTATGGAATCGTTTACTCAATATGTCAGAAGACAGGGTCAATAAGAAAATATTTATTTGGAGTAAATTAAACGGCTCTCCGTGGGCTAAAGAAATATTAGCTTTATTTGAAGAGGTTGATTTACAGTTTATGTATAGTAATAATTTAACTTGTTCAATAGCCTCATTTAGTGAGAAACTATTTGCTTTATTTAAGATAAAATGGTTAAATGGTATTTCACTAAAGCCCAAATTACGAACATATATTCAAATCAAGCATAATTATGGCCCTGAACCTTATGTTAAAGCAAACTTATCAAGAAATCAAAGGTCTTTAGTAGCACAGCTGAGAACAGGAATCCTCCCTCTGAAGCTAGAAGTTGGTAGATTTAAAAACATTGTAGAAGATGAAAGGTTATGTGAGTTATGTGAACTCAATGAAATTGAAAACGAATCACACTTTCTTTTATACTGTCCCTTGTATGATGATTTGAGAACTCCTTTATTTACTGAAATGTTTGTTAAAAACCCTGAAATGTTTTGGGACTATGATGATATCAAAAAGGACTGGCTGTTTAATTGTAATGTTTTTAAGTTGGCTAAATATGTAAACGAAGCTTGGAAAAAGCGTCAGGACAATCTATATGTTTAGTTTCTATCATGCCTGTTCTCTTGTAATCTGGTTTTCTTTTGTTATTATTTGTGCTTTTCTTCTACTGTTTCAGTGTCTTGTAAGTCCATTTGGGCTGGGCACCCCAGGGTGCAAGACACGTAAATAAAAATCAAAAATCAAAAAAATAAATAAAATAAATTAAGTCATTGTACAGTACTTTAGATAAAAGGCTTCACAAGATGCTATTATGTTAGTGGAAGACTGTGAAGAAAACTTACAAACTGTAGGAGAGGGGAAATCCTCATATCCTGTAACAGCACAGGAATAGCTGTCTGTATGATTGACATTGGTTGTATAGGAAGAAGATGTTTCTCCACTAATATTCTGTCCATTGTTGTACCAAATGAATGAAGAATGATCAGGCAGACGACAGCTGCTGTGACACTTCAGCTCTGCTGAGGAAGGATTGATTGTTGATGGGATCACCTTCACCTGGAGATCTGGATATGTGAAGAAAGAACAGAAATGTCATTTATGTTCATACACATAAATATTCAGTGACACTTCCAAGATATTAAGCATTTAAATTTCAAGTAGGACTTTCCATGAAAATGTTACCTGTGACAGTCAAAGTGACTCCAGGCACAGCAGAATATTTCCCTCCTGGTTGGTTTGTTGTGAACCTGAACTTGTACTCAGCTGAGTCTCTCTCTCTCAGGTCTGTGATTGTCAGAGTACAGTTCTTCTTATCACAGTGATACTGCACACGACCTGCATAATCTGAGTCTGTTCTCAGATCCACAGGTTCATTATTACTCCCTTTGGTAAACCAGAGTGTTTTATCAACTGCAGTATTAACATTATTTATCCTGGATGGGTATCTGTAGGTGCAGTTTATGTCCACTGTTGATCCTTTTAAGGCACAGATGTGAGTAGAAGTGTAAGTCACTCCCCAGTCATCCTGAACCTGTACCACTGTAACACAGATTACATCAGAAACCACAATCAGATTTATAACAAGCTAAAAATCAGCAAATAAGACAAAGTGGATCATGGCACCAATATGATCTTCAGTTGTTGTCATTCAAAGCTCCTCATTGTGCATCAATCTATAATAGGTGTCAATGCATTTTCACAGAAAAGGGAAACTGAGTAATTGTTTAGAACAGCTAAAACAGTTGTCCAACTCCAAAGTAGAGTGAGTTTTAAACATCACGATAAGATGAAACTGTCATTACATTATTGTACCATTATAGAACTATGAATATATTCAAATGCATGTATAGAAATTAGGGCTATCAAATTTAATGTGTTGATAATGCAAATTCATTTTAACGCAGTTTTTTTTTCATGCACGCACTTTCTGTTTGACACTTGTCCTGGCCTGTAGTTTGGAAATAAGGAAGTCATGCAGCAGTAATGTTAGGGTCTTATGAAAGACAAATTCAACTCCAAAGCCCTGCCAGATGTTATATCCACAGACCAAAGTTATTTACATTACATTTTTTTTAGTAATTAAATAGTAGAAAAATAAATAATTATATTTTACAGATGTTATGTTCAGATGTCCTCTTCCCCAGCTGGTTCTCAGCTGTACAGTAATACTCTCCAGAGTCAGAGGACTGGATGGAGCTGAAGACAAGCTGTGGTTCTTTACTGAGAGGTTGAAGGTCTGGATTTACATTCTTCTTGTACCATGTGTAATTAGCTGCTGGGTTAGCATCACTGCTACAGGTCAGAGTCACTGAACTGCCCTCAATGATTTCATCAGAGGGACTCAGTGACACAGAGGGAAGCTTTGGAGCATCTGGAGGAGAAAACATAGTTGGTCAACAGTGGAATAACTGACAAAATGTAACAAGCAAATGTTTGACAGAAAGTGAGGAGTGAAAGTTGATTCCCTTGTTGCTGTTCATATTAAAATCAACTGTCTGTTACCTTGGATACATTTTGACATTGTGTTAGTGACATAATTAACATACAGAGTGTGAAATGCCTGATAAAGACAGCAGTGATCCCCCCGATTGTTTAATTTTCATAGTGAGACTGAAAATATTACAAATCAAGTTGTTAAGCACCTGGTAAAAGAGTTTCTCTAATAGGATGGATAAAATATGTCTAAACTGTTAAAACTACATATTTCTCTGCAGTATTGATACTGACAACAGTAGAGCTCAATGAGAAAAACATGGTGCCAATAACAAGTGAGGCAGTGGGGTCACTCATACTAGAAATACATGAAGTCATTGTACAGTACTTTAGATAAATAACTTCACAAGATGCTGTTATGTTAGTGGAAGACTGTGAAGAAAACTCACAAACTGTAGGAGAGGGGAAATCCTCATATCCTGTAACAGCACAGGAATAGCTGTCTGTATGATTGACATTGGCTGAATAAGAAGAAGATGTTTCTCCACTAATTTTCTGTCCATTCTTGTACCAGATGAAGGAAGAATCATCAGGTAGACGACAGCTGCTGTGACACTTCAGCTCTGCTGAGGAAGGATTGATTGTTGATGGAATCACCTGGAGATCTGGATATGTGAAGAAAGAACAGAAATGTAATTTAAGTTCATACACAAACAAACATTCACAGTGACACTTCCAAGATATAAACCATTTCAAATTCAAGTAAGAATTTCCATGAAAATGTTACCTGTGACAGTCAAAGTGATTCCAGGTACACCAGAATGTTTCCCTCCTGGTTGGTTTGTTATGAACCTGAACTTGTACTCAGCTGAGTCTCTCTCTCTCAGGTCTGTGATTCTCAGAGTACAGTTCTTCTTATCACAGTGATACTGCACACGACCTGCGTACTCTGAGTCTGTTCTCAGATCCACAGGTTTATTATTACTCCCTTTGGTAAACCACAGTGTTTTATCAACTGTAGTATCAACATTATTTAACCTGGATGGGTAACTGTAGGTGCAGTTTATGTCCACTGTTGATCCTTTTAAGGCACAGATGTGAGTAGAAGTGTAAGTCACTTCCCAGTCATCCAGAGGCTGTACCACTGTAACACAGAGCACATCAGAAACCACAATTAGATTTATAAATAAAGCTGCAAGCAGCGATGAACGGGCCCTCGCTCCCCCACCCCGCCGCTAAACAGCGAAATGTGCCGTATGTGCATGTCGGTGCATGCCGCAGTCACAGGGCAGACACAACAGCCACATACACGTCTTGGCACCCGCGCTTTTATTGAGTATTGTGTGATGGGGCTAACTTATACTGTCTGTGTCCACTATGTGGCGCTAGAGATCACCCACCAATTATATGTCATGCTGTAGTGTGTGATGTGGAGAACACACTCTGCAAATGTCATATAAATCGGCTAATGTTTGTCATATGAGGCTGACTATCTGTGTCCAGTAGGTGGCGCTATGGATATGACACAGTATTGATGCATAGATATCTTAAGGGCGGGACCCTCATCATGTGTGATCAATTTGGGGTAGATCAGACAATGTCTGTAGGAGTTATAAGGACTTCCTGTCTTATGGCGAAGCATCGAAATTGTCCGTGCTGCCACGTCCAGCAGGAATAAGTAATCAAAAAGATTTTGATAACCTTTCATCTCCAATGTCTCAGGACGTTCCTGAGTGAATTTGAAGTCGTTCTGATTAAATCTCTAGGAGTTAATTTAAGTACGAGGCGTGGAAATGGGGAAAAATCGCAACTGTGAATCAAAATGGCCGACTTCCTGTTTGACGTAGGGTATGGGTCCAAGAGACTTTTTTGTGTATCTTGACATGTCATATATGTGTACCAAATTTGTCTAGGTCAATCTGGGGTAAGGGGTTCAATTTTCTTCCCATGTACCTACGGGGTGCTGTAGAGCCATTTTGCAATGCACTTTTTTGCGAACCATGCAATATAAAATTTTTCATTGAGTGAAAAGCGTGTAAAGTTTCATGAGTTTTGGTGTATGTTTATGGTGCCAAAAATGCGTTTGTTTAGTGCAAATACTAATAATAATTCCAACAAGTTCAATAGGGCCTTCACACTGTAGTACTCGGGCCAAAACAATATCAGAATCAGTGAGTAAAACAAAGTGGATCATGGCACCAATATGATTTTATCTGCAGTAATGTGATTCAAAGCTCCTTGTTGTGCATCAATCTAACTAGAACCGACCTGGATGAACACAGGCATATCCTGTCTGTTTGTTCTTTGGTCAAGTTATGTATAGAAATTAGGGCTGTCAAATTTAACGCATTAATAACGCAAATTCATTTTAACGCTTTTATTTTCTTAACGCACGTTTTCTTGGATACTTGTCCTGGCCTTTAGTTTGGAAATAAGGAAGCCATGTAGCAGTAACGTTAGGGTCTTATGAACAGCAAATTCAAGTTATTTACATTACGGAGTATATCGAGTCTCAAATACCAGTTACTGTCCAAGCAGCTGATACAGAGACCTCTTCCTGCTCAACAAGGGTATGTGTGTGTCTGTGTGTGTGTGTGTGGGTGTGTGTATGTGTGAGATAGAGAGAGACTGATTGTTTTAGTTTTGTTTAGTAATGAAATAGTAGAAATGTAAATGATTATATTTTACAGATGCTATGTTCAGATGTCCTCTTCCCCAGCTGGTTCTCAGCTATACAGTAATACTCTTCAGAGTCAGAGGGCTGGATGGAGTTGAAGACAAGCTGTGGTTCTTTACTAAGAGGTTGATGGTCTGGATTTACATTCTTCTTGTACCAGGTGTAATTAGCTGCTGGGTTAGCATCACTGCTACAGGTCAGAGTCACTGAACTGCCCTCAATGATTTCACCAGAGGGACTCACTGACACAGAGGGAAGCTTTGGAGCATCTGGAGGAGAAAACATAGTTGGTCAACAGTGGAATAACTGACACAATGTAACAAGTAAATGTTTGACAGAAAGTGAGGAGTGAAAGTTGATTTCAGTGAGACTGAAAATACTACAAATCAAGCTGTTAAGCACCTGGTACAAGAGTTTCTCTAATAGGATGGATAAAATATTTCTAAACTGTTAAAACTACATATTTCTCTTCAGTAACACAGAACAGGTTGTATTGTATTGATACTGACAACAGTAGAGCTCAATGACAAAAACTTGGTGCCAATAAGAAGTGAGGCAGTGGGGTCACTCATACTAGAAATACATGAAGTCATTGTACAGTACTTTAGATAAAAGGCTTCACAAGATGCTGTTATGTTAGTGGAAGACTGTGAAGAAAACTCACAAACTGAAGGAGAGGGGAAATCCTCATATCCTGTAACAGCACAGGAATAGCTGTCTGTATGATTGACATTGGTTGTATAAGAAGAAGATGTTTCTCCACTAATAGTCTGTCCATTGTTGTACCAGATGACGGAAGAACCGTCAGGTAAACAATTGCTGCTGTGACACTTCAGCTCTGCTGAGGAAGGATTGATTGTTGATGGGATCACCTTCACCTGGAGATCTGGATATGTGAAGAAAGAACAGAAATGTATTTAATGTTCATACACAAACAAACATTCACAGTGACACTTCAAAGATATTAACCATTTCAAATTCAAGTAAGACCATGAAAATGTTACCTGTGACAGTCAAAGTGACTCCAGGCACAGCAGAATATTTCCCTCCTGGTTGGTTTGTTGTGAACCTGAACTTGTATTCAGCTGAGTCTCTCTCTCTCAGGTCTGTGATTCTCAGAGTACAGTTCTTCTTATCACAGTGATACTGCACACGACCTGCATAATCTGAGTCTGTTCTCAGATCCACAGGTGCATCATTACTCCCTTTAGTAAACCACAGTGTTTTATCAACTGTAGTATCAACATTATTTATCATGGAAGGGTAACTGTAGGTGCAGTTTATGTCCACTGTTGATCCTTTTAAGGCACAGATGTGAGTAGAAGTGTAAGTCACTCCCCAGTCATCCTGACCCTGTACCACTGTAACACAGAGCACATCAGAAACCACAATCAGATTTATAACAAGTTAAGAATCAGTGAATAAGACAAAGTGGACCATGGCACCAATATGATCTTCAGTTGTTGTCATTCAAAGCTCTTCATTGTGCATCAATCTATAATAGGTGTCAATGCATTTTCACAGAAAAGGGAAACTGAGTAATTGTTTAGAGCTTCTGTCTCTGCACTGAGACAGAACACTATACAGTCTGAAGGTGCAATGAATGAACAAGAATATATTGACGAGAAGAAGAAACTGAATCATTAGAAAGTCTGTGCTTGTCTTGTTTAGTTTCCTGTCTCTTTGTTCTGTGGTCAAGTTGCTGCTCAGCTAAATGTGAAAACGAGAGAGAAATGCAGAACATGAAGTGTGGGAAACTACTGAGAGTGACTGAAATGAAACAGGATTCATTTCCACAGAAAAGGGAAACGGTTATAGTTGTAACACCTAAAACAGATGTCTGGCTCCACAGTACAATGTACAGAAATAAATGAATGGGTTTTAAACATCACAGAAATTAGGGCTGTCAAATTTAACGCATCGATAATGCAAATGCATTTTAACGATGTTATTTTTTTTTATCGCACGTTCTGTTTGACACTGTCCTGGCCTGTAGTTTAGAGATAGGGAAGCCAGGCAGCAGTAAAGTTAGGGTCTTATGAACAGCAAATTCAGCTCCAAGGCCCTGCCAGATGTTCTATCCACAAGACCAAAGTTATTTACATTAAAGAGTACGTCAAGTCTCAAATAGCAGTCACTGGCCAAGCAGCTGATACAGAGAGACCTCCTCCTGCTCAACCAAGGTATGTGCGTGAACAGGTGAGTGAATGCAAGTAGTTCCTAATTGATATCATAACTGACAGCAGAGCATGCAGTATTTCATTTTTCTGGATTGTTTAATTAATAATAAACATTCATTTGCATTAAGCAAGCATATGTATTCACTCCCATGTTAATAGGAGTATTAAAAACTTGAAAAATATCCCTTTTAAAGTACATTCAGAAAAAAATTAAAAATGTTAACTCATGACAGCCCTAATAGAAATATATGATTCTTACAATGTTGAGGGACGGTGGACTAATAATATTAGACAGGCCCCACTCCCACTCCTCATGATGCAGGCACATATAAACATCTTAATGTAGTATTATTTAAGTGTTCAGCAGTGAATACTGATTATTTAAGTGTTCAGCAGTGAATACTGATTTTACTGATATTTTGCCTCCATTCAACAACTATAGTTTACAGTACACAGGTATAAACAGAAGCAAATGTTTGGTGTTGTAACGTTTAACAGTTATTCATCATATGGTATCACACATACATCAACCCTAAATCCCCTACAATGTAAATGTAGATATACAGTACCTGACAAAGAGAGAAGGAAGACAACAAATCCACTCGCTGCTGCTGTTAAACTCATAGCTGCTCCTCTCATCTCTCTGTGAGGCTTCAGAGACAATAAAATACATCAAATAATATACACAACATAGATAGATAGATAGATAGATAGATAGATAGATAGATAGTAACTTTATTGATCCCTTGGGGAGGTTCCCCTCAGGAAATTTAAGTTCCAGTGCAACACTACAATAAGTACAGGTTGAATAAAAACACACAAAGTAGTATAAAAACACACATCTTCCACAGTAAAAACACACATTATAAATACCGGGGAGAGTGCAAAACAGTGTGCAAATTGCAAGTATATGCATTGTAAATATATATATATATATATATGTATATGTACAGGAAAGTATATATGTATATGTACAGGAGGTTTTGGATAACTGAAGGATAAGTTACGATTGTAGTCAAGTGAGTATTACATTTTTAAGTATCCAGTAATAAATAATAAAAGAGAGAGTCTTTATGAGTTTCAGGTGCTACTCCTCTTATGTGTCCTCTTTCCTCCCCCTGCCACTGTGGAGTTGTACAGTTTGATGGCACGGGGGACAAATGAGTTTTTGAGTCTGTTAGTGTTGGTCCTGGGGAGCAGCAGCTAACATGTAATAGTTGTTAGGGAATTTTCCATCATTTACGTCAATCATTGGCATGTATTGGGTCAAACTAATCTTTGCCCTGGAGGACAGAAACTTCAGAAGTGAAGGGAGCCTCAGAACATAACGTACTGATAATTCATTCACTTCTCCTTGATCAAGTAAATACACCTTTTCAACGTAAGACATCCCGGACTCCTGTCTACTCTCTGACATATGGGTTGCATATTTAAAAATCACTGACAGTAGTAATATCAGTAAATTGTTCTACTTACAGCAGAGAAGGAAGTTGTCTGTTAAGATGCTCGTCTTATGTGATCTGTGAGCAGAAGTCAGATATCAGGATGTTAAATGGGTACATTTCCTTCCTCTTTCCTATTATTATGAACATGCATGAGGAACTAAATGCCTAGGCGTATGTGACAATCACGTTTTCCTCTACAGTCGGTAAAAAATATTTTATTCCAACTTTATGGGCAACTGTGTATTTATGACATTGAGAAAAAACCCATATTTTAACATTTGAGAGCAAAATTATGAAGGGAGAGATACCACAGGAAGTAAGCAAGAAAATATTTGTTGTTATTCAGGTGAACTGAGCATTTAAAGCAAACAGTAATGAAGCCTGAATCTGCAACACTGAAGTTTCACCACTAGAGGACAGTGAAACATCTAACAAACATTTCAATGTACGTTTAGTACTTTTCAATTAGTGAGTTACAGATAAAAGTAATGTGATTACAGTACAGACACCCAACACTGGAGACATGTTCAGAAAGAACTCCTTAACAGTCTGGCTGATACCTTGCAGAAATGTTGACTTTTTCTGTTCTTTTTTCTTTCACTCAGTAACTTGTAACTTAAACCAAACTGGTGAATCTGATGAATAAGCCATTATTTCTTTAGCATCTTGCCTGATAATGCCAGTTGTACATTACCTGTTTTGTTGCCAGTGGTTCGTCTTCGTGACACATGAGGTTGTTTATTCATTTTGAGTTCCTGCCAGAGAACATTGTGGAAAAGAAGAGCCTTCTCGATGTTAGGGTTCCTAAGTTGGGTTCCTGATGTCATCTGCTCAATTAATGTCCGTAGAGTCTATTTTTGGTTTATCTCATTTTAGCCTTCTTTTTTCAGAACGTTTGCTTTCTCAATCATTTTCACTGTTTTGTTCATTTCTAAGTTTTTTTCTAAGTTTTTATTTCCCTTGAATGCCTTTTCCTAGTTTTTCTTCTCTACATCTCACTTGCAAGAGTACGTCTGCTTGTATATGCCTCTTCTATACTCTGGTCTCTTGGAGTATTTGGGGGGGGGTCTATTTGCTGCATTGCATTCTGCACACCCCCGGCCTGTCTTGATAAATGGTGAATGGACTGTACTTATATAGCTCCTTTGTAATATTTTTGACCACTCAAAGCACTTTTACACTACATGTCACATTCACTCATTCACACACTTTCATACACTGATGACACAGGCTAGCACACAGGGTGCCAACCTGCTCATCAGGAGGAGACTAACCATTCACACACATACACTGTTGGTGTAGCCATCGAGAGAAATTTGGGATAAAGTATCTTGCCCACAGGCACATCAACATGCTGACTGGAGGAATCAAACCTCCGATATTCCAATTGGTGGACGACCGCTCTACCTCCTGAGTGACATCTGCCTTGATCTTTTCTGAGCATCCCTCCAATGTTTTTTGCGATGTCTCTGTTAGGCGCGGCGACCCCCGTCGTTGGCTTCCAGAGGGGTGCCGTCTCAGGTTCTGCCTCGACCTCCAGCCTCCTGAAGGGTTTTCAGTTCAGTCGCTGTTCGAGTCTTAGGTGTCCATTTTCTCCTGTTTTAATATGCCTCTGTGTAGAGTTGCCCCTGTGTTGGTCAGAATAAAGCACCTTTTCCTGTCAGCAACAAGAGCAAGGAGAGGAAAGGGGGTCCTGAAGGTTATAAATGACATTTATTCAGAATTATTAAAAAATATTGATATAAAGTGAGGACACAACATTGATTTTTTTAATGGAAATATAATGTACAGTTCACTTTATGTATTATATTATATTGTCCAATTATATTATATTGTCAATTTTCATTATTTAAATTGTAGCATTAATTATATTATATTGTCAACTTTCATTATTTAATTTGTAGCATTCTCACATTTTATACACTTTTAGCAGTTTGACATTGTGACCTCTTGCTGAGGACAGGCCAATTTACAGTGCCTGTTTTTTAACAAATTCAAGTGAAATTATATAAACATATGTGTAATCAATTTTATGACTATACACAGGTCTTACAAATTAAACTTTAAAATACTTCAGTGATTTACAAATTATCATTTGATTGTAATATTATTTAAACAAAATAACACTTCCATTCTTCCTTTAACATCTTGTTTTTTCAATCATTAAAACATTAGAAATTAATGAGACAATTTCAAAATTACACACTGGTTATATCAATTTAGCTTCAGTTCACAAAATATCATGTTAATCACGGTAGCCTATAACTAATAAAACGTTTAACTCGCATACAAACTGATTTCTGTAAACACACACTACCTCAGCTGCCAGCTTAACAGTCAGCCTTGTAACCACAAAGCCAGGAAATCAACATCATTACACAGCTCAAATGTTTTTTCTTTTTTTTTTAAAATCACTACAGTTTTTCTATATTTACAAATTATCAATTGATTGTAATGTTATTTTAACATTAATTTAACTAAACAAAATAAAAAAGATGTCCATAACATCTTGTCATATACCATTAAAAATCAATGAGACAATTACACACAGGTTATATAAATGTAGACATTGACGCATTTCAAGCAGTTCACACCCATATCTGTTATTTCTCATGCTGAGAGGTGATGGATCCCACCGCACAGAAACTAATATATACAAAAATGAACAGGGAGGCGTTCTTAGCTGTCCCGAGTTAGCGACCTACCAGCCAATCAGAAAATACTATTTCTTGTTGCTGGGTAGATTCGGAAAATAAGTTTAACTGTCAGTCTGTCATTAATGTTAGCAGCACCAACAGTTACCAACAGTCACTAACGTTAGCGGTTGCTAACGGCTGCTAACTGTTGCTAACGGTAGCGTAGCTACATGTCCTAAAAATGTACCTTCCTATAATTAAGTTATATATTTTTACATCTAATTTATTCATCTATGGTCAGTGTTTTGGTAACGGTAGGTGCAGGTTTCTTTTATACAGTCTATGCTTCAGGTTCAGCTCTTTCGTCATATAACGGTCCACTACAACACCCCCATCAGTGTTGATGTTAACACCAATCTGCCTGTCAATCTTACATCTAAACATGAGAAAGTGTAGGCTATAGAATTGCCAGTTTAGTCGGTCAGTGTACGATTTATAGATGTACAAGATGGCTGATGTGTTTACTGTGTATTGACACTTCCAAACATGTCAAGTAGAGTTCTGTTTACATGCTTTGTTTACCAACCACTTTCGAATCTCAGTCCCCTCCACCCTCCAATAAAGAAAATGGCCAAAAAAAGAGATGAGATGCTGGAGTAGATTTGACTGTCAGCAGAATACAGCTCTTTACCGCCATCTAGTGGCAAAACTGTCAAACTACAACTGGATTTAAAATGTATGTTTTCCAACGTTTTCTTTCTTTCTTTCTTTCTTTCTTTCTTTCTTTCTTTCTTTTTATTAAAAACGATCTGTTATATAGCTTAGGTCTTTGGCTTTTCACAAATTGTGAATTGTGTTTGTTAATTGATACAGTAAATTGCAAATTGATACATATTACACTGACAAGAGTCCAGATCTCAATCAAGTGCAGACTGTGTCTAGATGAGTCTGAGGAAATGGAACACCTGGGTTAGATGGTTAGATTGTGTAAGCAAAATGTCATTGGCATAAAAATTAGCTCATAAATAAAAAAGATAGATAACGGATATGTTTTCATTGCCTCAGATTCAGTACAAGTTTCCTCCTAAACTCGAAATAAATCAGCACAAAAGAACAGTTCTAAAGAAAAGATTAACATTTTTTATTGTCCTCATATCTGGTAAATACATTCAGATCCTGAAAAATAAACATAAAAACTATTTAAAGCTGTCGCCCTCTGCAGCAGTGAGAGGGAACTGAAATCATGTTTCCAACTACAGAGATGTTGTGGAAGCTGGCTGTTTATTGTATATCAGCCACTGCAATACCTGGGTAATGTGACATTCAGCAAAGTGTAATAGAACTGAGATTATGTTTGATGTGTGAAAATATACAGTAAACTGCACAAGAAGCCAATCAGGATTCCTCAAAAGTGATTAATTACAGTATGTACACATTTAAAATAACAGTTTGCATTGCAGCTCTAATCCTAAATATCTGTAATATAACTAAAAATAAGCTTGCATTAGTTCAGACAGAACACTCAGTAAATTATAAATCAGTTGAGTCACACACACCACCTGATATTCAACTGATCTAAACAATCAATCATGTTTGACACGTGGACATGATTCAGTTCAAGCTGCCATCAGCACATTCTTCTCAAAGCTTCTGCTACATGCTGTTACTGACTGTCTGTGCTGCTCACTTCTACCTGCTGCTGCTGCTGCTGAAAACTGAACATGAAAACGTCCACATGGTCCTCTACAGCCTCTCTCTCTCTCCACTCTCATATTTCACTGTTGTACTACTTTCTGTTTCCATCAGGTGAGTCCAGCCTCTGGTTCAACTGCATCACAACAAAATCACATGACATTTAGATGAGGTACATTTCATAACTGTAACTATGAATCTGATGTCAGCCTGTTTTGTACCTTTCAGGAGGCTCCAACCTGACTGGATTTTACTTCAGGTTTTCGTAGATCTCTTCGTCATCTGTCTCTGCTCCAGTGTTGACCTTCAAGTCTGAGACGTCCTCATACACGGGACAAGAGTCCAGCTGATGGAGAGAGATGATAATATGAGACTCAACAAGCATCATTTGTGTAATCTGCATAATAAGAGATTTAAAAAAAATGTTTTAATAATAATGCTTCAGACTTAATTCTGTGCTGAAATATTTACTGGTTTCTAACCAGAAAGCTGTTTTTATAATTAAAATTAATGATTTCATGTTGATAACAAAATGTGTTCTAGTACGTTTACAAATCAAATAATTATAACTGTACTTTAGGGCAAGTTGTGTCAATAAGGTTTCTCTCTCTCACCTCTATAGTCTCTACAGGTTCATTCAGTTCAGTGGTGGAGCTCAGAGCTTTCTTCTTCCTGCATTGAATCCAACAAAAATAATAAATCTTTAACTAAATTAAAATTATAAACTTAAAACTTTGAAAATGTTTGGATAAGAAGATAAATGAAAGGATGTTGTCTTTATTGTTTTACCTCATCCACAGAATCAAGAGAAGCAGAGGAATCAGTATCAGGACCGCCAGAGTCAACCTGATGATGTTCATCATTAATACTGATTTCCCTAAAAAATGGGACAACAGAAAGAAGATAAACCTCTTCAATAAGATAGTGTGTGTGTGTGTGTGTGTGTGTGTGTGTGTGTGTGTGTGTGTGTGTGTGTGTGTGTGTGTGTGTGTGTGTAAAGATCAATGAGTATAACTTACTTTTCACAACAGTCAGATGCAAGGTGGAGTTATGGCGTCCTCTTCTGTTCTGGGCTTCACAGGAATAATTCCCACTGTGTTCAGGTCTGACATCAGTGATGGTGAAGATCTGTCCTGATGCTTTTGGTGAGTCTTCATTCTTCTTGTACCAGGTGTAATTAGCTACTGGGTTAGCATCACTGCTACAGGTCAGATTCACTGAACTGCCCTCAATGATTTCACCAGAGGGACTCATTGACACAGAGGGAAGCTTTGGAGCATCTAGAGGAAAAACATTTATGGAGATGCATCTCAATATTATATGTAATTTTAAAGTATTATTTCTATTCTGTGTATGTCTAGATTCCTTTAATGCCATTAAGCATCTTCCAAATGACTATGGTTTTGCATGTTTTATTTGAATATTCTGACAAATTGATGTCTGCCATTCTTTTGAACCGCCAGCAGGAGGTGTCAAAGTTTTATATAACAAACTAATTTAGTCATTCCCTCTGGGATAATAATGATGTCAGTCTACTGCATGTTGAACCTGTAGCTTTCTCAAGCTTAAATGTTCTTGCCATCACACCGTTAGTTAACCTGACTGTTGTTGCTGTGTATGGTCACATGACCAGCCTTGTCTTTGCTTTCCTAGCAAAAAATCGAGCAGTTGGTTGAATGTCCTCTTTGCTTCAAATCATGAAACTCGAAACAATTTGTGAATCCACCCTTGACCTAAAATATCTGTAGATATTTTGTACTTACAGTGGACATCAATGAATAGAAATGAAGAGTTGACCAGTCCATATTTATTTTCAGACTTGCAGTAGTAGATCCCTCTGTCCTCAGAGCTGATGGAGGTAAAATGAAAATGTCCTTCTGACCTTTGAAGCAGTGTTTGGTTCTCCTTGTACCAGGTGTATTTAGCTGCTGGGTTAGCATCACTGCTACAGGTCAGATTCACTGAACCGCCCTCCACTATCTCAGCAGATGGACTCACTGACACAGAGGGAAGTTTTGGAGCATCTGGAGGAGATATATCAGTATGAATTAACAATATAATTAGGAATAGTTGCATTAGTACAACATGATGAACTGAAGCTGCTCAGTGAACTACTGCAGCAGACTGAATGTGAAGCAGGCAGAGCTGAAGAAAGAAGACATGATCAAACTAATCAAATCAAATATGTTCCAGTTTTTAACAAGGTTCAGGAGATTAAACAGTTGTATGTTGCTTTCTAAATAGACTGTTTTACTCACATTTCACATCAATAAAGATGTATTCAGATGACCTCTTCCCCAGCTGGTTGTCAGCTGTACAGTAATACTCTCCAGAGTCAGAGGACTGGATGGAGCTGAAGACAAGCTGTGGTTCTTTACTGAGAGGTTGAAGGTCTGGATTTACATTCTTGTACCAGGTGTATTTAGCTGCTGGGTTAGCATCACTGCTACAGGTCAGAGTCACTGAACTGCCCTCCACTATCTCAGCAGAGGGACTCACTGACACAGAGGGAAGCTTTGGAGCATCTGGAAGAAAACATTTATGGAGATGCTTCTCATTAATATTATTATGTATAATATTAAAGAATTATTTCTGTTGTGTACATGTGTATATCCCTTTAATGTAATTACAGAATCTTCTAAATGATTATGCTTTTGAATGTTTTAGTTGAAATTTCTGACAAATTGAAGTCTGCAATTATTTGAACTGCCAGCAGGAGGTGTCAAAGTTTTATATAAAAAACTAATTTTAGTCATTCCCTCTGGGATAATAATGATGTCAGTCTACTGTATGTTGAAACTGTAGCTTTCTAAAGCTAAAATGTTCTTGCCATCACGCTGTTAATTAACCTGACTGTTTTTGCTGTGTATGGTCACATGACCAGCCTTGTCTTTGCTTTCCTAGAAAAAAATCGAGCAGTTGGTTGAATGTCCTCTTTGCTTCAAATCATGAAACTCGAAACAATTTGTGAATCCACCCTTGACCTAAAATATCTGTAGATATTTTGTACTTACAGTGGACATCAATGAATAGAAATGAAGAGTTGACCAGTCCATATTTATTTTCAGACTTGCAGTAGTAGATCCCTCTGTCCTCAGAACTGATGGAGGTAAAATGAAAATGTCCTTCTGACCTTTGAAGCAGTGTTTGGTTCTCCTTGTACCAGGTGTATTTAGCTGCTGGGTTAGCATCACTGCTACAAGTCAGAGTCACTGAACCGCCCTCCACTATCTCAGCAGATGGACTCACTGACACAGAGGGAAGTTTTGGAGCATCTGGAGGAGATATATCAGTATGAATTAACAATATAATTAGGAATAGTTGCATTAGTACAACATGATGAGCTGAAGCTGCTCAGTGAACTACTGCAGCAGACTGAATGTGAAGCAGGCAGAGCTGAAGAAAGCAGACATGATCAAACTAATCAAATCAAATATGTTCCAGTTTTTAACAAGGTTCAGGAAATTAAACAGTTGTATGTTGCTTTCTAAATAGACTGTTTTACTCACATTTCACATCAATAAAGATGTATTCAGATGTCTTCTTCCCCAGCTGGTTCTCAGCTGTACAGTAATACTCTCCAGAGTCAGAGGACTGGATGGAGCTGAAGATAAACTGTGGTTCTTTACTGAGAGGTTGAAGGTCTGGATTTACATTCTTCTTGTACCAGGTGTATTTAGCTGCTGGGTTAGCATCACTGCTACAGGTCAGAGTCACTGAACTGCCCTCCACTATCTCAGCAGAGGGACTCACTGACACAGAGGGAAGCTTTGGAGCATCTGGAAGAAAACATTTATGGAGATGCTTCTCATTAATATTATTATGTATAATATTAAAGAATTATTTCTGTTGTGTACATGTGTATATCCCTTTAATGTAATTACAGAATCTTCTAAATGATTATGCTTTTGAATGTTTTAGTTGAAATTTCTGACAAATTGAAGTCTGCAATTATTTGAACTGCCAGCAGGAGGTGTCAAAGTTTTATATAAAAAACTAATTTTAGTCATTCCCTCTGGGATAATAATGATGTCAGTCTACTGTATGTTGAACCTGTAGCTTTCTAAAGCTAAAATGTTCTTGCCATCACGCTGTTAATTAACCTGACTGTTTTTGCTGTGTATGGTCACATGACCAGCCTTGTCTTTGCTTTCCTAGAAAAAAATCGAGCAGTTGGTTGAATGTCCTCTTTGCTTCAAATCATGAAACTCGAAACAATTTGTGAATCCACTCTTGACCTAAAATATCTGTAGATATTTTGTACTTACAGTGGACATCAATGAATAGAAATGAAGAGTTGACCAGTCCATATTTATTTTCAGACTTGCAGTAGTAGATCCCTCTGTCCTCAGAACTGATGGAGGTAAAATGAAAATGTCCTTCTGACCTTTGAAGCAGTGTTTGGTTCTCCTTGTACCAGGTGTATTTAGCTGCTGGGTTAGCATCACTGCTACAAGTCAGAGTCACTGAACCGCCCTCCACTATCTCAGCAGATGGACTCACTGACACAGAGGGAAGTTTTGGAGCATCTGGAGGAGATATATCAGTATGAATTAACAATATAATTAGGAATAGTTGCATTAGTACAACATGATGAGCTGAAGCTGCTCAGTGAACTACTGCAGCAGACTGAATGTGAAGCAGGCAGAGCTGAAGAAAGCAGACATGATCAAACTAATCAAATCAAATATGTTCCAGTTTTTAACAAGGTTCAGGAGATTAAACAGTTGTATGTTGCTTTCTAAATAGACTGTTTTACTCACATTTCACATCAATAAAGATGTATTCAGATGTCTTCTTCCCCAGCTGGTTCTCAGCTGTACAGTAATACTCTCCAGAGTCAGAGGACTGGATGGAGCTGAAGATAAACTGTGGTTCTTTACTGAGAGGTTGAAGGTCTGGATTTACATTCTTCTTGTACCAGGTGTATTTAGCTGCTGGGTTAGCATCACTGCTACAGGTCAGAGTCACTGAACTGCCCTCCACTATCTCAGCAGAGGGACTTACTGACACAGAGGGAAGCTTTGGAGCATCTGGAAGAAAACATTTATGGAGATGCTTCTCATTAATATTATTATGTATAATATTAAAGAATTATTTCTGTTGTGTACATGTGTATATCCCTTTAATGTAATTACAGAATCTTCTAAATGATTATGGTTTTGAATGTTTTAGTTGAAATTTCTGACAAATTGAAGTCTGCAATTATTTGAACTGCCAGCAGGAGGTGTCAAAGTTTTATATAAAAAACTAATTTTAGTCATTCCCTCTGGGATAATAATGATGTCAGTCTACTGTATGTTGAACCTGTAGCTTTCTAAAGCTAAAATGTTCTTGCCATCATGCTGTTAATTAACCTGACTGTTTTTGCTGTGTATGGTCACATGACCAGCCTTGTCTTTGCTTTCCTAGAAAAAAAATCGAGCAGTTGGTTGAATGTCCTCTTTGCTTCAAATCATGAAACTCGAAACAATTTGTGAATCCACCCTTGACCTAAAATATCTGTAGATATTTTGTACTTACAGTGGACATCAATGAATAGAAATGAAGAGTTGACCAGTCCATATTTATTTTCAGACTTGCAGTAGTAGATCCCTCTGTCCTCAGAACTGATGGAGGTAAAATGAAAATGTCCTTCTGACCTTTGAAGCAGTGTTTGGTTCTCCTTGTACCAGGTGTAATTAGCTGCTGGGTTAGCATCACTGCTACAGGTCAGAGTCACTGAACCGCCCTCCACTATCTCAGCAGATGGACTCACTGACACAGAGGGAAGTTTTGGAGCATCTGGAGGAGATATATTAATATGAATTAACAATAAAATGAGGAATGGTTGCATTAGTAAAACATGATGAACTGAAGCTGCTCAGTGAACTACAGCAGCAGACTGAATGTTAAACAGTCAGAGCTGAAAAAAGCAGACTTGATCAAATCAAATGTTTAACATGTTTAACAAGGTTGAGGAGATTAACAGCTGTATGTTGCTTTCTAAATAGACTATTTTACTCACATTTCACATCAATAATGTATTCAGATGTCTTCTTCCCCAGCTGGTTCTCAGCTGTACAGTAATACTCTCCAGAGTCAGAGGACTGGATGGAGCTGAAGACAAGCTGTGGTTCTTTACTGAGAGGTTGAAGGTCTGGATTTACATTCTTCTTGTACCAGGTGTATTTAGCTGCTGGGTTAGCATCACTGCTACAGGTCAGAGTCACTGAACTGCCCTCAATGATTTCACCAGAGGGACTCACTGACACAGAGGGAAGCTTTGGAGCATCTGGAGGAGAAAACATAGTTGGTCAACAGTGGAATAACTGACACAATGTAGGAAGCAAATGTGTGACACAAACTGAGGAGTGAAAGTTGATTCCCTCGTTGCTGCTCATGTTAAATTGTCTGTTACCTTGGAAAATTTTTGACATTGCGTTTGTGACATAGTTAACATACAGAGTGAAATGTATTATGAAGACAGCAGTGATCCCCCCATTCTTTAGTTGTCACAGTGAGACTGAATATATAATAGACTCCTGGTAAAAGAGTTTCTTTAACAGGAAGGATGAAACACTTCTAAACTGTTAAAACTCCATATTGCTCTGCAGTAACACAGAGCAGGTTGTATTGTATTGATACTGACAACAGTAGAGCTCAGTGAGAAAACATGGTGCCAATAACAAGTGAGGCAGTGGGGTCACTCATACTAGAAATACATGAAGTCATTGTACAGTACTTTAGATACATAAAAGGCTTTACAAGATGATGTTATGTTAGTGGAAGACTGAAGTAAACTCACAAACTGAAGGAGAGGCGAAATCCTCATATCCTGTAACAGCACAGGAGTAGCTGTCTGTATGATTGAAGTCGGTTGAATATGAAGAAGATGTTTCTCCACTAATTTTCTGTCCATTCTTGTACCAGATGAAGGAAGAACGATCAGGTAGATGACAGCTGCTTTGACACTTCAGCTCTGCTGAGGAAGGATTGATTGTTGATGGGATCACCTGCACCTGGAGATCTGGATATGTGAAGAAAGAACAGAAATATAATTTATGTTCATACACAAACACATTCACTGAACTATTTCCAAGATATTAACCATTTGAAACTAGATTAAATCTTCCAGTGAAAATGTTACCTCTGACAGTCAAAGTGACTCCAGGTACACCAGTATATTTCCCTCCTGGTTGGTTTGTTATGAACCTGAACTTGTACTCAGCTGAGTCTCTCTCTCTCAGGTCTGTGATTCTCAGAGTGCAGTCGTTCTTATCACAGTGATACTGCACACGACCTGCGTACTCTGAGTCTGTTTTCAGATCCACATGTTCATTAATCCTCTCTTTAGTAAACCAGAATGTTTCATCAACTGTAGTATTAACATTATTTATCCTGGATGGGTATCTGTAGGTGCAGTTTATGTCCACTGTTGATCCTTTTAAGGCACAGATGTGAGTAGAAGTGTAAGTCACTCCCCAGTCATTCTGACCCTGTACCACTGTAACAGAGAGCACATCAGAAACCACAATCAGATTTATAACAAGTTAAGAATAAATGAATAAGACAAAGTGGATCATGGCACCAATATGATTTTATCTGCAGTTGTTGTCATTCTAAGCTCCTCATTGTGCATCAGTCTAATTAGAACTGAACTGGGTGAACTCAGGCACAGAAAAGTCCAAAAATATTTATACATACTTTTGCAGTACAAAAAACTATTTTAAATGCAGTGTATAGTTAATCTCTCTGCAATGAGACAGAGCATGGTACAGTCTGAAGGTGCAGTGAAGGAACAAGAATATATTGAAGCTGTGAACATTAATGTGGTTTTACTGAACAGGATGAAAAGAACAAACATCATAGAGAGTCTGTTTGTCTTTAGTTTCCTCTTTGTTAGTTGTTTGGTCAAGTTGCTGCTCAGCTAAGTGTGAAAACGAGAAAGAAATGCAGAACATGACGTGTGAGAAACGTCTGTCAAGAAGTTTTCACAGGGAGGGGCAACTGTTATAGTTGTAATAGCTAAAACAGTTGTCCAGCTCTACAGCATGGAGTGCAGAAATCACCAAACTGATTAAAAACATCATGTTCAAGACGACATTCTGGTTTTACTGAACAAGATAGAAGAAGAAACTGAATCATTATAGTCTGTGCTTATCTTGTTTAGTTTCTTCTCTGTCAGTTGTTTGCTCAAGTTGCTGCTCAGTTAAGTGTGAAAACGAGAAAGAAATGCAGAACATGACATGTGAGAAACTTCTGAGAAGCGCCAAAATAAAATAGGTGTCAAGAAGTTTTCACAGGGAGGGGCAACTGTCATAGTTGTAACAGCTAAAACAGTTGTCCAGCTCTACAGTACAGAGTGCAGACATCACCAAACTGATTAAAAACATCATGGTCAAGATGATATTCTCAGTGCATTGCTGTACCATCATAGAACTATAAATATATTCATATGCATGAATAAAAATATATGATTCTTACAATCTATGGAGGGAGGGAGGACAAACCATATCAGCCAGGTCCCACCCCCACCACTCATGACGCAGACACAGCTCAACATCTTAATATAACATTATTAGTGTTCAGCAATTAATACTAATACTACCTATAATGGTAAATTTATTCACCATTTTGTCTTAATTCAACACGCTACTCTGAATAAGTATGTTAAATGTCCTACAATGTAAATGTAGATATACAGTACCTGACACAGAGAGAAGGAAGACAACAAATCCACCCGCTGCTGCCGTTAAACTCATAGCTGCTCCTCTCATCTCTCTGTGAGGCTTCAGAGACAATAAAATACATCAAATAATGTAAACAACATGTAATAGTCATATCAGTAAACTGTTCTACTTACAGCAGAGAAGGGCGTTGTCTGTTAAGATACTCGTCGTCTGTGATCTGTGAACAGAAGTCAAATATCAGGCTTAAGGTAAATGGGTACATTTCCTTCCTCTTTCTTATCACTATGAATATGCATGAGGGGCCAAGTGACAGTATAGGCGTATGTGACACCCAAGTTTCCTGTTCTATAGACACTTGTCTTGTCTTTAAGAGTAATAATGAGACATTTTTATTATCTTAATCTTTCAGTTTGTGCACAGTCTAAAGAAATCATGTGACAAAACTATCTGCAGGGCTAGACACCACAGAAGGAAAATGAGAAAATATGTTTTTTGTTGTTCCGGTGAACTGAGCCTTTAAAGCAGACAGTGGAGGGAGACCTCAGTGATGAAGCCTGAATCTGCAACACTGAAGCGTCACCACTAGATGGCAGTGAAACATCAGAGATACTGAATCACAACCCTGAGACAACATTTTACCATCCATCACTGATTGTTTACACACATTTAAAGTTACTTTCAGTACTTTTCACTTTTTATGATTGAGTTGCATCTTAATATGTTTACACTTGACATTAAATTCATTAATCATTACAGTTAGAGGTTCAGTTTCAGAAGCATTGATTGTTCACATTGGTGACCTTGTTGTACAGTAGTTGAACAAACTCTCACAGTCGAGGTGTCTAAGTATGAAAATGATTCAGTCAGTGATCTACAGCTGTCACTAACAAATATGGACTGTTATACTGAAAAGGCTTCATACTCTGTAAACTGCCACATATTCTGCTTCACTGAGTGACCCCAAAGAGTTTAAATGCACTGAAAAGAAGATAAACAGCTAACATGACAATTAAGGTCTTCTTCAATACAAACTGTGTCTGTGCATCTTCATTTTAGCAACATCCCAAATAAAATTTTAAAATAAAAGGGAAAGTGAGAAATAAATCAGCACAAAAGAACAGATTTAAAGAAAAGATTTAAATTTTATTTGTCTTCATATCTGGTAAATACATTCAGATCCTGAAAAATAAACATAAAAACTATTTAAAGCTGAAACTTTCTGCACACTGTCGCCCTCTGCAGCAGTGAGAGGGAACTGAAATCATGTTTCCAACTACAGAGATGTTGTGGAAGCTGGTTGTTTATTGTATATCAGCCACTGCAATACCTGGATAATGTGACATTCAGCAAAGTGTGATAGACCTGAGATTATGTTTGATGTGTGAAAATATACAGTAAACTGCACAAGAAGCCAATCAGGATTCCTCAAAAGTGATTAATTACAGTATGTACACATTGAAAATAACAGTTTGCATTGAAGCTCTAATCCTAAATATCTGTAATATAACTAAAAATAAGCTTGCATTAGTTCAGACAGAACACTCAGTAAATTATAAATCAGTTGAGTCACACACACCACCTGATATTCAACTGATCTAAACAATCAATCATGTTTGACACGTGGACATGATTCAGTTCAAGCTGCCATCAGCACATTCTTCTCAAAGCTTCTGCTATATGCTGTTACTGACTGTCTGTGCTGCTCACTTCTACCTGCTGCTGCTGCTGCTGAAAACTGAACATGAAAACGTCCACATGGTCCTCTACAGCCTCTCTCTCTCTCCACTCTCATATTTCACTGTTGTACTACTTTCTGTCTCCATCAGGTGAGTCCAGCCTCTGGTTCAACTGCATCAGAACAAAATCACATGACATTTAGATGAGGTACATCTAATAACTGTAACTATGAATCTAATGTCAGCCTGTTTTTTACCTTTCAGGAGGCTCCAACCTGACTGGATTTTACTTCAGGTTTTCGTAGACCTTTTCATTGTCTGTCTCTGCTGCAGTGTTGACCCGCCCGTCTGAGACGTTCTCATATACAGGACAAGAGTCCAGCTGATGGGGAGACATGACAATATGAGACTCAACAAGGATAATTTGTGTAATCTGCATAATAATAGAATTTTGAAAAATGTTTTAATAATAATACTTCAGACTTAATTCTGTGCTGAAATATTTACTGATTCATGATTTCATGTTGATAACAAAATGTGTTCTAGTACGTTTACAAATCAAATAATTATAACTGTACTTTAGGGCAAGTTGTGTCAATAGTGTCTCTCTCTCTCACCTCTATAGTCCATACAAGTTCATTCAGTTCAGTGGTGGAGCTCAGAGCTTTCTTCTTCCTGCATTGAATCCAACAAAAACAAGAAATCTTTAACAAAATTAAAATTATAAACTTAAAACTTTGAAAATGTTTGCATAAGAAGATAAATGAAAGGATGTTGTCTTTATTATTTTACCTCATCCACAGAATCAAGAGAAGCAGAGGAATCAGTATCAGGACCGCCAGAGTCAACCCAATGATGATCATCATTAATACTGATTTCCCTAAAAAATGGGACAACAGAAAGAAGATAAACCTCTTCAATAAGATAGTGTGTGTGTGTGTGTGTGTGTGTGTGTGTGTGTGTGTGTGTGTGTGTGTGTGTGTGTGTGTGTGTGTGTGTGTGTGTGTGTGTGTGTGTGTGCGTGTGTGTGTGTGTGTGTGTGTGTGCATGTGAGTGTGTGTGTGTCTGTGTGTGTGTGTGTGTGTGTGAAGCTCAATGAGTATAACTTACCTTTCACAACAATCAGATGTAAGGTGGAGTTATGACGACCTCTTCTGTTCTGGGCTTCACAGTAATAATTCCCACTGTGTTCAGGTCTGACATCAGTGATGGTGAAGATCTGTCCTGATGCTTTTGGTGAGTCTTCATTCTTCTTGAACCAGGTGTAATTAGCTGCTGGGTTAGCATCACTGCTACAAGTCAGATTCACTGAACTGCCCTCCACTATCTCAGCAGAGGGACTCACTGACACAGAGGGAAGCTTTGGAGCATCTGGAGGAGAAAACATTTATGGAGATGCATCTCAATATTATATGTATTGTTAAAGGATTATTTCTGTTGTGTACATGTGTAGATGTCTTTAATGTTATTAAGCATCTTCCAAATATTATGGTTTTGAATGTTTTATTTGAAAATTGTGACAAATTGATGTATGCCATTCTTTTGAACCGCCAGCAGGAGGTGTCAAAGTTTTATATAACAAACTAATTTTAGTCATTCCCTCTGGGATAATAATGATGCCAGTCTACTGCATGTTGAACCTGTAGCTTTCTAAAGCTTAAATGTTCTTGCCATCACACCGTTAGTTAACCTGACTGTTGTTGCTGTGTATGGTCACATGACCAGCCTTGTCTTTGCTTTCCTAGCAAAAAATCGAGCAGTTGGTTGAATGTCCTCTTTGCTTCAATCATGAAACTCGAAACAACTTGTGAACCCACCTGTGGCCTAAAATATTTATAGATATTTTGTACTTACACTGGACATCAGTGAATAGAAATGAAGAGTTGATCTGTCCATATTTGTTCTCAGACTTGCAGTAGTAGATCCCTGTGTCCTCAGAGCTGATGGAGGTAAAATGAAAACGTCCTTCTGACCTTTGAAGCAGTGTTTGGTTGTCCTTGTACCAGGTGTAATTAGCTGCTGGGTTAGCATCACTGCTACAGGTCAGATTCACCGAACTGCCCTCCACTATCTCAGCAGAGGGACTCACTGACACAGAGGGAAGTTTTGGAGCATCTGAAGGAAATATATTAATATGCATTAACAATAAAATGAAGAATGGTTGCATTAGTTTAACATGATGAACTGAAGCTGCTCAGTGAACTACAGCAGAGGACTGAATGTGAAGCAGGCAGAGCTGAAGAAAGCAGACATGTTTTACTCACATTTCACATCAATAAAGATGTATTCAGATGACCTCTTCCCCAGCTGGTTGTCAGCTGTACAGTAATACTCTCCAGAGTCAGAGGACTGGATGGAGCTGAAGATAAACTGTGGTTCTTTACTGAGAGGTTGAAGGTCTGGATTTACATTCTCCTTGTACCAGGTGTATTTAGCTGCTGGGTTAGCATCACTGCTACAGGTCAGAGTCACTGAACTGCCCTCAATGATTTCACCAGAGGGACTCACTGACACAGAGGGAAGCTTTGGAGCATCTGGAAGAGAAAACATAGTTGGTAAACAGTGGAATAACTGACACAATCTAAGAAGCAAATGTTTGACAGAAAGTGTGAAATGCATTATAAAGACAGCAGTGATCCCCCCATATTTTAATTTTCACAAATGACTGAAGATATTATAAATCAAGTTGTTAAGCACCTGGTAAAAGAGTTTATCTAATAGGAAGGATAAAATATTTCTAAACTGTTAAAACTACATATTTCTCTGCAGTAACAGAGCAGGTTCTATTGCATTGATACTGACAACAGTAGAGCTCAATAAGAAAAACATGGTGCCAATAACATTTATGGAGATGCATCTCAATATTATATGTAATGTTAAAAGATTATTTCTATTGTGTGCATGTCTAGATGCCTTTAATTATCGAGCAGCTGGTTGAATGTCCTCTTTGCTTCAATCATGAAACTCGAAACAACGTGAATCCACCTGTGGCCTAAAATATTTATAGATTTTTTGTACTTACACTTGACATCAATGAATAGAAATGAAGAGTTGATAAGTCCATATTTATTTTCAGACTTGCAGTAGTAGATCCCTTTGTCCTCAGAGCTGATGGAAGTGAAATGAAAATGTCCTTCTGACCTTTGAAGTAGTGTTTGGTTGTCCTTGTACCAGGTGTAATTAGCTGCTGGGTTAGCATCACTACTACAGGTCAGAGTCACTGAACTGCCCTCCACTATCTCAGCAGAGGGACTCACTGACACAGAGGGAAGCTTTGGAGCATCTGGAGGAGAAAACATTTATGGAGATGCATCTCAATATTATATGTATTGTTAAAGGATTATTTCTGTTGTGTACATGTGTAGATGCCTTTAATGTTATTAAGCATCTTCCAAATATTATGGTTTTGAATGTTTTATTTGAAAATTATGACAAATTGATGTCTGCCATTCTTTTGAACCGCCAGCAGGAGGTGTCAAAGTTTTATATAACAAACTAATTTTAGTCATTCCCTCTGGGATAATAATGATGTCAGTCTACTGCATGTTGAACCTGTAGCTTTCTAAAGCTTAAATGTTCTTGCCATCACACTGTTAGTTAACCTGACTGTTGTTGCTGTGTATGGTCACATGACCAGCCTTGTCTTTGCTTTCCTAGAAAAAAATCGAGCAGTTGGTTGAATGTCCTCTTTGCTTCAATCATGAAACTCGAAACAACTTGTGAATCCACCTGTGGCCTAAAATATTTATAGATATTTTGTACTTACACTGGACATCAGTGAATAGAAATGAAGAGTTGATCTGTCCATATTTGTTCTCAGATTTGCAGTAGTAGATCCCTGTGTCCTCAGAGCTGATGGAGGTGAAATGAAAATGTCCTTCTGACCTTTGAAGCAGTGTTTGGTTGTCCTTGTACCAGGTGTAATTAGCTGCTGGGTTAGCATCACTGCTACAGGTCAGATTCACCGAACTGCCCTCCATTATCTCAGCAGAGGGACTCACTGACACAGAGGGAAGCTTTGGAGCATCTGAAGGAAATATATTAATATGCATTAACAATAAAATGAAGAATGGTTGCATTAGTTTAACATGATGAACTGAAGCTGCTCAGTGAACTACAGCAGAGGACTGAATGTGAAGCAGGCAGAGCTGAAGAAAGCAGACATGTTTTACTCACATTTCACATCAATAAAGATGTATTCAGATGTCCTCTTCCCCAGCTGGTTCTCAGCTGTACAGTAATACTCTCCAGAGTCAGAGGACTGGATGGAGCTGAAGACAAGCTGTGGTTCTTTACTGAGAGGTTGAAGGTCTGGATTTACATTCTTCTTGTACCAGGTGTATTTAGCTGCTGGGTTAGCATCACTGCTACAGGTCAGAGTCACTGAACTGCCCTCAATGATTTCACCAGAGGGACTCACTGACACAGAGGGAAGCTTTGGAGCATCTGGAAGAGAAAACATAGTTGGTAAAGAGTGGAATAACTGACACAATCTAAGAAGCAAATGTTTGACAGAAAGTGTGAAATGCATTATAAAGACAGCAGTGATCCCCCCATATTTTAATTTTCACAAATGACTGAAGATATTATAAATCAAGTTGTTAAGCACCTGGTAAAAGAGTTTCTCTAATAGGAAGGATAAAATATTTCTAAACTGTTAAAACTACATATTTCTCTGCAGTAACAGAGCAGGTTCTATTGCATTGATACTGACAACAGTAGAGCTCAATAAGAAAAACATGGTGCCAATAACATTCATGGAGATGCATCTCAATATTATATGTAATGTTAAAAGATTATTTCTATTGTGTGCATGTCTAGATGCCTTTATTTATCGAGCAGCTGGTTGAATGTCCTCTTTGCTTCAATCATGAAACTCGAAACAACTTGTGAATCCACCTGTGGTCTAAAATATTTATAGATATTTTGTACTTACACTTGACATCAATGAATAGAAATGAAGAGTTGACCAGTCCATATTTATTTTCAGACTTGCAGTAGTAGATCCCTTTGTCCTCAGAGCTGATGGAAGTGAAATGAAAATGTCCCTCTGACCTTTGAAGTAGTGTTTGGTTCTCCTTGTACCAGGTGTATTTAGCTGCTGGGTTAGCATCACTGCTACAGGTCAGATTCACTGAACTGCCCTCCACTATCTCAGCAGAGGGACTCACTGACACAGAGGGAAGCTTTGGAGCATCTGGAGGAGAAAACATTTATGGAGATGCATCTCAATATTATATGTATTGTTAAAGGATTATTTCTGTTGTGTACATGTGTAGATGCCTTTAATGTTATTAAGCATCTTCCAAATATTATGGTTTTGAATGTTTTATTTGAAAATTATGACAAATTGATGTCTGCCATTCTTTTGAACCGCCAGCAGGAGGTGTCAAAGTTTTATATAACAAACTAATTTTAGTCATTCCCTGTGGGATAATAATGATGTCAGTCTACTGCATGTTGAACCTGTAGCTTTCTAAAGCTTAAATGTTCTTGCCATCACACTGTTAGTTAACCTGACTGTTGTTGCTGTGTATGGTCACATGACCAGCCTTGTCTTTGCTTTCCTAGCAAAAAATCGAGCAGTTGGTTGAATGTCCTCTTTGCTTCAATCATGAAACTCGAAACAACTTGTGAATCCACCTGTGGCCTAAAATATTTATAGATATTTTGTACTTACACTGGACATCAGTGAATAGAAATGAAGAGTTGATCTGTCCATATTTGTTCTCAGACTTGCAGTAGTAGATCCCTGTGTCCTCAGAGCTGATGGAGGTGAAATGAAAATGTCCTTCTGACCTTTGAAGCAGTGTTTGGTTGTCCTTGTACCAGGTGTAATTAGCTGCTGGGTTAGCATCACTACTACAGGTCAGATTCACCGAACTGCCCTCCACTATCTCAGCAGAGGGACTTACTGACACAGAGGGAAGCTTTGGAGCATCTGAAGGAAATATATTAATATGCATTAACAATAAAATGAAGAATGGTTGCATTAGTTTAACATGATGAACTGAAGCTGCTCAGTGAACTACAGCAGAGGACTGAATGTGAAGCAGGCAGAGCTGAAGAAAGCAGACATGTTTTACTCACATTTCACATCAATAAAGATGTATTCAGATGTCCTCTTCCCCAGCTGGTTCTCAGCTGTACAGTAATACTCTCCAGAGTCAGAGGACTGGATGGAGCTGAAGACAAGCTGTGGTTCTTTACTGAGAGGTTGAAGGTCTGGATTTACATTCTTCTTGTACCAGGTGTATTTAGCTGCTGGGTTAGCATCACTGCTACAGGTCAGAGTCACTGAACTGCCCTCAATGATTTCACCAGAGGGACTCACTGACACAGAGGGAAGCTTTGGAGCATCTGGAAGAGAAAACATAGTTGGTAAAGAGTGGAATAACTGACACAATCTAAGAAGCAAATGTTTGACAGAAAGTGTGAAATGCATTATAAAGACAGCAGTGATCCCCCCATATTTTAATTTTCACAAATGACTGAAGATATTATAAATCAAGTTGTTAAGCACCTGGTAAAAGAGTTTCTCTAATAGGAAGGATAACATATTTCTAAACTGTTAAAACTACATATTTCTCTGCAGTAACAGAGCAGGTTCTATTGCATTGATACTGACAACAGTAGAGCTCAATAAGAAAAACATGGTGCCAATAACATTTATGGAGATGCATCTCAATATTATATGTAATGTTAAAAGATTATTTCTATTGTGTGCATGTCTAGATGCCTTTATTCATCGAGCAGCTGGTTGAATGTCCTCTTTGCTTCAATCATGAAACTCGAAACAACGTGAATCCACCTGTGGCCTAAAATATTTATAGATATTTTGTACTTACACTTGACATCAATGAATAGAAATGAAGAGTTGATAAGTCCATATTTATTTTCAGACTTGCAGTAGTAGATCCCTGTGTCCTCAGAGCTGATGGAAGTGAAATGAAAATGTCCTTCTGACCTTTGAAGTAGTGTTTGGTTGTCCTTGTACCAGGTGTAATTAGCTGCTGGGTTAGCATCACTACTACAGGTCAGATTCACTGAACTGCCCTCCACTATCTCAGCAGAGGGACTCACTGACACAGAGGGAAGCTTTGGAGCATCTGGAGGAGATATATCAGTATGAATTAAAAGCAAGGTGAGGAAGGGTTGCATTATCATAACCAGAACTCCCTCTATTGAACACATCACTCCTGCCCTGCAGCAACTTCACTGGCTCCCTATCAAATCCTGCACTGACTTTAAGATTCTATTCCTCACGTTCAAGATCCTTCCCAACCTGGCATCATCATATCTCTCTGAACGTATTCACATCTACACACCTTCTCAAACTCTCCGATCCTCCTCTGCCAACCAGCTCTGCCAACTTATCCACCATGGGGTCAAGAGCTTTCAGCCAATCTGCCCCCCGCGTATGGAACCCTCTCCTACCAGACATTCTATGGAACTCTCTCCCACCAGACATTCTATGGAACTCTCTCCCACCAGACATTCTATGGAACTCTCTCCTACCGGACATTCTATGGAACTCTCTCGTACCAGACATTCTATGGAACTCTCTCCCACCAGACATTCTATGGAACTCTCTACTACCAGACACTCCACGGAACCCTCTCCCACCAGACATTCTATGGAACTCTCTCCTACCAGACACTCTATGGAACTCTCTCCTACCAGACATTCTATGGAACTCTCTCCCCTATGGAACTCTCTACCACCAGACATTCTATGGAACTCTCTCCCCTATGGAACTCTCTACCACCAGACATTCTATGGAACTCTCTCCCACCAGACATTCTATGGAACTCTCTCCCACCAGACATTCTATGGAATTCTCTCCTACCAGACATTCTATGGAACTCTCTCCCACCAGACATTCTATGGAACCCTCTCCCACCAGACATTCTATGGAACTCTCTCCCACCAGACATTCTATGGAACCCTCTCCTACCAGACATTCTATGGAACTCTCTCCCACCAGACATTCTATGGAACCCTCTCCTACCAGACATTCTATGGAACTCTCTCCCACCAGACATTCTATGGAGCTCTCTCCCACCAGACATTCACACTTCGGACTCTGTCTCCACCTTTAAATCCCGCCTGAAAACGCACTTATTCAGAGTGGCATACTCTGTCTCTCACTAACTATACAATCTTCATTCTTGTTTATTTATTGTACTAATGCACTTTGTAGTCACGTTCATATTTATTCTTTATCCTTGCACTAAATGTCACCTGATTTATATTGTTTGAAATACTGTTGTTGTGTTATATGTGCCTTGTAAGGTGACCTTGAGTGCTTTGAAAGGCGCCTTTAAATAAAATGCATTATTATCATTATTATCATTATTATTATTATTATTATTATTATTATTAGTTCAACATGATGAACTGAAGCTGCTCAGTGAACTACAGCAGCAGACTGAAAGTGAAGCAGGCAGAGCTGAAGAAAGCAGACATGTTCAAAACAATCAAATCAAATATTTTCCAGTCTTTAACAAGGTTCAGGAGATTAACAGTTGTATAGACTGTTTTACTCACATTTCACATCAATAAAGATGTATTCAGATGTCCTCTTCCACGGCTGGTTGTCAGCTGTACAGTAATACTCTCCAGAGTCAGATGACTGGATGGAGCTGAAGACAAGCTGTGGTTCTTTACTGAGAGGTTGAAAGTCTGGATTTACATTCTTCTTGTACCAGGTGTATTTAGCTGCTGGGTTAGTATCACTGCTACAGGTCAGAGTCACTGAACTGCCCTCAATGATTTCACCAGAGGGACTCACTGACACAGAGGGAAGCTTTGAAACATCTAGAGAAGAAAACATAGTTGGTCAACAGTGGAATAACTGACACAATATAAGAAGCAAATGTTTGACACAAAGTGAGGAGTGAAGGTTGATTCCCTCGTTGCTGCTCATATTAAAATAAACTGTCTGTTACCTTGGAAACATTTTGACATTGTGTTTGTGACATAGTTAGGTTAAACTCACACACAGAGTTAACAGAGTGTAAACATTTTTATAAAAACAGCAGTGATGCCCCCATTTTTTAATTTTCACAGTGAGACTGACGATATAATGAATCTAGTTGTTAAGCACCTGGTAAAAGAGTTTCTCTAATAGGAAGGATGAAACATTTCTACATTTTTTAAACTACATATTTCTCTGCAGTAACACAGATCATGTTGTATTGTATTGATACTGACAACAGTAGAACTTGAAGAGAAAAACCTGTTGCCAATAACAAGTGAGGCAGTGGGGTCACTCATACTAGAAATACATGAAGTCATTGTACAGTACTTTAGATAAAATGCTTCAAAAGATGCTGTTATGTTAGTGGAAGACTGTGAAGAAAACTCACAAACTGAAGGAGAGGGGAAATCCACATATCCTGTAACAGCACAGGAATAGCTGTCTGCATCATTGAAGTTGGTTGTATAAGAAGAAGATGCTTGTCTAGTAATTTTCTGTCCATTCTTGTACCAGATGAAGGAAGAACTGTCAGGTAGACGACAGCTGCTTTGACACTTCAGCTCTGCTGAGGAAGGATTGATTGTTGATGGGATCACCTTCACCTGGAGATCTGGAACTGTGCAGAAAGAACAGAAATGTAATTTATGTTCATACACACACAAACATTTACCAGTAATTTCCAAGATATTAAGCATTTGAAATTCAAATAGGACTTTCCAATGAAAATGTTACCTGTGACAGTCAAAGTGACTCCAGGTTTACCAGTATATTTCCCTCCTGGTTGGTTTGTTATGAATCTGAACTTGTACTCAGCTGAGTCTCTCTCTCTCAGGTCTGTGATTGTCAGAGTGCAGTTCTTCTTATCACAGTGATACTGCACACGACCTGCGTACTCTGAGTCTGTTCTCAGATCCACGTGATCATTATTACTCCTCTTAGTAAACCAGAATGTTTCATCAACTGCAGTATCAGCATTATTTATCCTGGATGGGTAACTGTAGGTGCAGTGTATGTCCACTGTCGATCCTTTTGTGGCACAGATGTGAGTAGAGGTGTAAATCACTCCCCAGTCATTCTGACCCTGTACCACTGTAACACAGAGCACATCAGAAACCACAATCAGATTTATAACAAGTTAAAGTCTGTGTAAAGTAAGAATAAATATGTTTTCTGAGTTTGGCGTACCACAGAAAAATGTGTTGTTGACCACCCTGCCAAATTTTTGAAATTAGGCTTCAAAGTTGTGTAAAACTCAGTCTCTTTCTCTGCTCCCAAACGTTGTGGGAGTGCCCACTGAGTTCACTGAAACCCCGTCCCCTACCAAGTGTCACCTGTCAATCAAAGTCACCACTTCTACCAGAAATATGGACGCTACGTCTGAGAGCTTTCTGCTGCTAGCTCGGCTGCTAACTGGGCTGCTAACTCAGCTGGTAGCGCGTCGGGTAACGTGTCGGCTAACTCGGTGGCTATCTCGGTGGCTAACTCAGCTAACTGGCTAACTGTAAAATGTAGTAGTAGTAGTAGTAGTGTGCACTGAATGTATTTATACCTCTATAGCAGCAGGGGCAGGTTTATGCTAATCACTGCCACGTTACGTAACGCGGCAGTGATTAGCATAAACCCACCCACTAAATTCTGAACACAGAAATCTTGAAACACAGTTTGTGAAGCCTAGCTCCGCAATTCAAATCTAAATGGTTGAAATGCTTTTTACACCTTTTTTAGAAATAGATTTATGACCTATTTAATGTGTTTAGAAGAAAATGTCTGAATTCACTTTACTTTGTCTTTAAGAATCATTGAATGAGACAAAGTGGATCATGGCACCAATATGATTTTATCAGCAATCGTTGCCATTCAAAGCTCCTCATTGTGCATCAATCTAACGAGAAATGAACTGGGTGAACACAGGGTTAAATAAATGTATGAATAATTTTAATTATAATTTGATGCTGTTTACAGTTAATCTCTCTGCACTTAGACAGAACATCGTACAGTCTAAAGGTGCAGTGAAGGAACAATAATGTATTGAAGCTCTGAACATTAATGTGGTTTTACTGAACATGACGAGAAGAAGAAACTGAATCATTAGAGGGTCTGTGCTTGTCTTGTTTAGTGTCCTGTCTGTTTCTTCTTTGTTGCTGCTCAGCTAAATGTGAAAACATGAAGTGTAGGAAACTACTGAGGGCAACTAAAATAAAATGGGTGTCAATGCGTTGTTACAGAAAAGGGAAACTGTTAAAGATGTAGAGGTAAACAGCTAAAACAGTTGTCCAGCTCTACAGTATAGAGTGCAGAAATCACCAAACTGATTAAGGACATCTTGTGGAGATGATACTCTAAGTGCATTGCTGTACCACCATAATAACTATGATTGTATAAAACTATATGATTCTTACAATTAATGGAGGGAGAGTGGACAAACCATATCAGCCAGGCCCTTAATTCAATATGTGTGTGTGTGTGTGTGTGTGTGTGTTTGTGTGTGTGTGTGTGTGTGTGTGTGTGTGTGTGTGTGTGTGTGTGTGCGTGCGTGCGTGCGTGCGTGCGTGCATGTGTTTTCCCCAAGAGTTTATCCATTAGGAAGGTTAAAATAAAGCTAAACTGTTAAAACTACATATTTCTCTGCAGTAACACAGAGCATGTTGTATTGTATTGATATTGACAACAGTAGAGCTCAATGAGAAAAACATGGTGCCAATAACAAGTGAGGCAGTGGGGTCACTCATACTAGAAATACATGCAGTCATTGTACAGTACTTTAGATAAAAGGCTCCACAAGATGCTGTTATGTTAGTGGAAGACTGTGAAGAAAACTCACAAACTGAACGAGAGGGGAAATCCTCATGTCCTGCAACAGCACAGGAATAGCTGTCTGTATGATTGAAGTTGGTTGTATAAGAAGAAGATGCTTGTCTATTAATTTTCTGTCCATTCTTGTACCAGATGAAGGAAGAACGATCAGGTAGACGACAACTGCTGTGACACTTCAGCTCTGCTAAGGAATGATTGATTGTTGATGGGATCACCTTCACCTGCAGATCTGGATCTGTGTAAAAAGAACAGAAATGTAATTTATATTCATACACACACAAACATTCACAGAACTATTTACAAGATATTAACCATTTGAGATTTGATTATATTTTTCAATGAAAATGTTACCTCTGACAGTCAAAGTGATTCCAGGGAAACCAGTATATTTCCCTCCTGGTTGGTTTGTTATGAACCTGAACTTGTACTCAGCTGAGTCTCTCTCTCTCAGGTCTGTGATTCTCAGAGTGCAGTCGTTCTTATCACAGTGATACTGCACACGACCTGCGTACTCTGAGACTGTTTTCAGATCCACATGTTCATTAATGCTCTCTTTAGTAAACCAGAATGTTTCATCAACTACAGTATCAACATTATTTATCCTGGATGGGTAACTGTAGGTGCAGTGTATGTACACTGTTGATCCTTTTAAGGCACAGATGTGAGTAGAAGTGTAAGTCACTCCCCAGCCATTCTGACCCTGTACCACTGTAACACAGAGCACATCAGAAACCACAATCAGATTTATAACAAGTTAAGAATAAATGAATAAGACAAAGTGGATCATGGCACCAATATGATTTTATCTGCAGTTGTTGTCATTCTAAGCTCCTCATCGTACAACAATCTAACTAGAACTGAACTGGGTGAACACAGGAATATAAAAGTCCAAAGACAATCTTATGAATAATTTTAATTTACAGTAAAACAGAATGAGAAGAAGAAACTGAATAATCAGAGAGTATGTGCTCGTCTTGTTTAATTTCCTGTCTGTTTGTTCTTTGGTCAAGTTGCTGCTCAGCTAAGTGTGAAAACGAGAAAGAAATGCAGAACATGAAGTGTGAGAAACTTCTGAGAGTCGCTGAGGCAAAATAGGTGTCATAAAGTTTTCACAGGGAGGGGCAACTGTTATAGTTGTAACAGCTAAAACAGTTGTCCAGCACTCCACAGAGTGCGGAAATCAACAAACTGATTAAAAACATCATGTTCGAGATGAAATTTTCAGTGCATTGCTGTACCATCATAGAACTATAAATATATTCATATGCATGAATAAAAATATATGATTCTTACAATCTATGGAGGGAGGGAGGACAAACCATATCAGCCAGGCCCCACGCCCACCACTTATGACGCAGACACAGCTCAACATCTTAATATAACATTATTAGTGTTCAGCAATTAATACTATTATTTTTTACCGTTTTGTCTTAATTCAACACGCTACTCTGAATAAGTGTTAAATGACCTACAATGTAAATGTAGATATACAGTACCTGACACAGAGAGAAGGAAGACAACAAATCCACTGGCTGCTGCTGTTAAACTCATAGCTGCTCCTCTCATCTCTCTGTGAGGCTTCAGAGACAATAAAATACATCAAATAATGTAAACAACATGTAATAATCATATCAGTAAACTGTTCTACTTACAGCAGAGAAGGGCGTTGTCTGTTAAGATGCTTGTCCTCTGTGATCTGTGAGCAGAACTCAGATATCAGGGTGTTAAATGGAGGTGCTATTCTTCCTGTTTGTTAGTGTTATGAATATGCATGAGGGGCCAAATGACAATGTAGGCGTATGTGACAAGCAAGTTTCCTGTTCTCTAGAAACTTGATGTGATCTTTGCTATAGAGAATAAGAGACCAGTCTTCTGGCCTTAATTAATTTAATTAGTAATATCAGGAGAAAAGAGAAATAATGAGACATTTATATTATTTTAATCTTTCAGTGTGTGGACAGTTCAGTGTCTAAAGAAAACACGTGACATATGTGTGACATTTGGTTTGATGCATCTTCTCACACCTCTAGTGCATGTTGAGACACTGAATACACCACCATGAGTTCAAAGAGATGTAGTGCATCAGTATGGGAAGTAAGAAGTCACATGGTCAGCAGTGTTTAGTGCAAGTGTTAACAAACAAGTAAAAAGCAAACTACATCAAAATATGATGCAGAGATCAATGTGTAAATCACAAAATGTTTTATATCTACAGATGTAAACTCACTCATTCACAATCATTCTGACTGTAACACAGAGCTCATCAGAAATCAGTTCTTCTGCTGTGTAAAGATGCACCGATGCCCTCTATAGTTTATCTCGTTTACCTATGAATCATGAAACAAATGAATGAACAGGAAAAAAACGCAGAATATTGAAAGAGATACAAATATTTTCTTGGTTCTGTCAGATACATTTTGTAATGAGATGTTATTTTTTTAAATAGGGAAAACATATTAAAAATGACATTGAAAAAACAGCCAAATGAATCCAAAACTATCTGCAGGGCTAGACACCACGGGTAAGTGAGAAAATGTGTGTATTGTTATTCAGGTGAACTGAGCTTTTAAAGCAGACAGTGGAGGGAGACCTCAGTGATGAAACCTGAATCTGCAACACTGAAGCTTCACCACTAGATGGCAGTGAAACATCAGAGATACTGAATCACAACCCTGAGACAACATTTTACCATGCATTACTGATTGTTTACACACATTTAAAGTTACTTTCAGTACTTCTCACTTTTTAGGTTTGAGTTGCATCTTAATATGTTTACACTTGACATTAAATTCATTAATCATTACAGTTAGAGGTTCAGTTTCAGAAGCATTGATTGTTCACATTGGTGACCTTGTTGTACAGTAGTTGAACAAACTCTCACAGTCGAGGTGTCTAAGTATGAAAATGGTTCAGTCAGTGATCTACAGCTGTCACTAACAAATATGGACTGTTATACTGAAAAGGCTTCATACTCTGTAAACTGCCACATATTCTGCTTCACTGAGTGACCCCAAAGAGTTTAAATGCACTGAAAAGAAGATAAACAACTCAAATGACATTTAATGTCTTCTTCAATACAAACTGTGTCTGTGCATCTTCATTTTAGCAAAATCCCAAAATCATAATAAACTTTTACACTGTGAAACTCGAGAGAAAGTAAGAAATAAATCAGCACAAAAGAACAGATTTAAAGAACAAATTTAAATTTTATTGTCTTCATATCTGGTAAATACATTCAGATTCTGAAAAATTAACATAAAAACTATTTAAAGCTGAAACTTTCTGCACACTGTCGCCCTCTGCAGCAGTGAGAGGGAACTCAAGTACAGAGATGTTGTGGAAGCTGGCTGTTTATTGTATATCAGCCACTGCAATACCTGGATAATGTGACATTCAGCAAAGTGTAATAGAACTGAGATTATGTTTGATGTGTGAAAATATACAGTAAACTGCACAAGAAGCCAATCAGGATTCCTCAAAAGTGATTAATTACAGTATGTACACATTTAAAATAACAGTTTGCATTGCAGCTCTAATCCTAAATATCTGTAATATAACTAAAAATAAGCTTGCATTAGTTCAGACAGAACACTCAGTAAATTATAAATCAGTTGAGTCACACACACCACCTGATATTCAACTGATCTAAACAAACAATCATGTTTGACACGTGGACATGATTCAGTTCAAGCTGCCATCAGCACATTCTTCTCAAAGCTTCTGCTACATGCTGTTACTGACTGTCTGTGCTGCTCACTTCTACCTGCTGCTGAAAACTGAACATGAAAACGTCCACATGGTCCTCTACAGCCTCTCTCTCTCTCTCCAATCCTATATTTCACTGTTGTACTACTTTCTGTTTCCATCAGGTGAGTCCAGCCTCTGGTTCAACTGCATCAGAACAAAATCACATGACATTTAGATGAGGTACATCTCATAACTGTAACTATGAATCTGAGGTCAGCCTGTTTTTTACCTTTCAGGAGGCTCCAACCTGACTGGATTTTACTTCAGGTTTTCGTAGATCTCTTCGTCATCTGTCTCTGCTCCAGTGTTGACCTGCAAGTCTGAGATGTTCTCATATACAGGACAAGAGTCCAGCTGATGGGGAGAGATGACAATATGAGACTCAACAAGCATCATTTGTGCAATCTGCATAATAAATAACAGAATTAAAAAATGTTTTAATAATAATCCTTCAGACTTAATTCTGTGCTGAAATATTTACTGAAGTCTAACTAGAAAGCTGTTTTTATAATTTAAATTCACTTCAGGATTTCATGTTGATAACAAAATGTGTTCTAGTAAGTTTACAAATAAAATAATTATAACTGTACTTTAGGGCAAGTTGTGTCAATAAGGTCTCTCTCTCTCACCTCTATAGTCTCCACAGGTTCATTCAGTTCAGTGGTGGAGCTCAGAGCTTTCTTCTTCCTGCATTGAATCCAACAAAAATAATAAATCTTTAACTAAATTAAAATTATAAACTTATAACTTTGAAAATGTTTGGAAAAATAGATAAATGAAAGGATGTTGTCTTTATTATTTTACCTCATCCACAGAATCAAGAGAAGCAGAGGAATCAGTATCAGGACCGCCAGAGTCAACCCAATGATGATCATCATTAATACTGATTTCCCTAAAAAATGAGACCAACAGAAATTAGATAAACCTCTTCAATAAGATAGTGTGTGTGTGTGTGTGTGTGTGTGTGTGTGTGTGTGTGTGTGTGTGTGTGTGTATTTGCATGTGCGTGTCTGTGTGTGTGTAACTTACCTTTCACAACAGTCAGGTGTAAGGTGGAGTTATGACGTCCTATTTTGTTCTGGGCTTCACAGGAATAATTCCCACTGTGTTCAGGTCTGACATCAGTGATGGTGAAGATCTGTCCTGATGCTTTTGGTGAGTCTTCATTCTCCTTGTACCAGGTGTAATTAGCTGCTGGGTTAGCATCACTGCTACAGGTCAGATTCACTGAACTGCCCTCCACTATCTCAGCAGAGGGACTCACTGACACAGAGGGAAGCTTTGGAGCATCTGGAGGAAAAACATTTATGGAGATGCATCTCAATATTATATGTAATTTTAAAGTATTATTTCTATTCTGTGTATGTCTAGATTCCTTTAATGCCATTAAGCATCTTCCAAATGACTATGGTTTTGCATGTTTTATTTGAATATTCTGACAAATTGATGTCTGCCATTCTTTTGAACCGCCAGCAGGAGGTGTCAAAGTTTTATATAACAAACTAATTTAGTCATTCCCTCTGGGATAATAATGATGCCAGTCTACTGCATGTTAAACCTGTAGCTTTCTCAAGCTTAAATGTTCTTGCCATCACACTGTTAGTTAACCTGACTGTTTTTGCTGTGTATGGTCACATGACCAGCCTTGTCTTTGCTTTCCTAGCAAAAAATCGAGCAGTTGGTTGAATGTCCACTTTGCTTCAAATCATGAAACTCGAAACAATTTGGGAATCCACCCTTGACCTAAAATATCTGTAGATATTTTGTACTTACAGTGGACATCAATGAATAGAAATGAAGAGTTGACCAGTCCATATTTATTTTCAGACTTGCAGTAGTAGATCCCTGTGTCCTCAGAACTGATGGAGGTAAAATGAAAATGTCCTTCTGACCTTTGAAGCAGTGTTTGGTTCTCCTTGTACCAGGTGTAATTAGCTGCTGGGTTAGCATCACTGCTACAAGTCAGATTCACTGAACTGCCCTCCATTACTTCAGCAGAGGGACTCACTGACACTGAGGGAAGCTTTGGAGCATCTGGAGGAGATATATCAGTATGAATTAACAATAAAATGAGGAATGGTCGCATTAGTACAACATGATGAACTGAAGCTGCTCAGTGAACTACAGCAGCAGACTGAATGTTAAACAGTCAGAGCTGAAAAAAGCAGACTTGATCAAATCAAATGTTTAACATGTTTAACAAGGTTGAGGAGATTAACATCTGTATGTTGCTTTCTAAATAGACTATTTTACTCACATTTCACATCAATAATGTATTCAGATGTCTTCTTCCCCAGCTGGTTCTCAGCTGTACAGTAATACTCTCCAGAGTCAGAGGACTGGATGGAGCTGAAGACAAGCTGTGGTTCTTTACTGAGAGGTTGAAGGTCTGGATTTACATTCTTCTTGTACCAGGTGTATTTAGCTGCTGGGTTAGCATCACTGCTACAGGTCAGAGTCACTGAACTGCCCTCAATGATTTCACCAGAGGGACTCACTGACACAGAGGGAAGCTTTGGAGCATCTGGAGGAGAAAACATAGTTGGTCAACAGTGGAATAACTGACACAATGTAGGAAGCAAATGTTTGACACAAACTGAGGAGTGAAAGTTGATTCCCTCGTTGCTGCTCATGTTAAATTGTCTGTTACCTTGGAAACTTTTTGACATTGCGTTTGTGACATAGTTAACATACAGAGTGAAATGTGTGATAAAGACAGCAGGGATCCCCCCATTTTTTAGTTGTCACAGTGAGACTGAATATATAATAGACTCCTGGTAAAAGAGTTTCTTTAACAGGAAGGATGAAACACTTCTAAACTGTTAAAACTCCATATTTCTCTGCAGTAACACAGAGCAGGTTGTATTGTATTGATACTGACAACAGTAGAGCTCAGTGAGAAAACATGGTGCCAATAACAAGTGAGGCAGTGGGGTCACTCATACTAGACATACATGAAGTCATTGTACAGTACTTTAGATACATAAAAGGCTTCACAAGATGATGTTATGTTAGTGGAAGACTGAAGTAAACTCACAAACTGAAGGAGAGGCGAAATCCTCATATCCTGTAACAGCACAGGAATAGCTGTCTGTATGATTGAAGTTGGTTGAATAAGAAGAAGATGTTTCTTCACTAATATTCTGTCCATTGTTGTACCAGATGAAGGAAGAACCGTCAGGTAGACGACAGCTGCTGTGACACTTCAGCTCTGCTGAGGAAGGATTGATTGTTGATGGGATCACCTTCACCTGGAGATCTGGATATGTGAAGAAAGAACAGAAATGTAATTTATGTTCATACACAAACATTCACAGAACTATTTACAAGATATTAACCATTTGAGATTTGATTATATTTTTCAATGAAAATGTTACCTCTGACAGTCAAAGTGATTCCAGGGAAACCAGTATATTTCCCTCCTGGTTGGTTTGTTATGAACCTGAACTTGTACTCAGCTGAGTCTCTCTCTCTCAGGTCTGTGATTCTCAGAGTGCAGTTGTTCTTATCACAGTGATACTGCACACGACCTGCGTACTCTGAGACTGTTTTCAGATCCACATGTTCATTAATGCTCTCTTTAGTAAACCAGAGTGTTTCATCAACTGTAGTATTAACATTATTTATCCTGGATGGGTATCTGTAGGTGCAGCGTATGTCCACTGTTGATCCTTTTAAGGCACAGATGTGATTAGAAGTGTAAGTCACTCCCCAGTCATTCTGACCCTGTACCACTGTAACACAGAGCACATCAGAAACCACAATCAGATTTATAACAAGTTAAGAATCAGTGAATAAGACAAAGTGGATCATGGCACCAATATGATTTTATCTGCAGTTGTTGTCATTCTAAGCTCCTCATCGTACAACAATCTAACTAGAACTGAACTGGGTGAACACAGGAATATAAAAGTCCAAAGACAATCTTATGAATAATTTTAATTTACAGTACAACAGAATGAGAAGAAGAAACTGAATAATCAGAGAGTATGTGCTCGTCTTGTTTAATTTCCTGTCTGTTTGTTCTTTGGTCAAGTTGCTGCTCAGCTAAGTGTGAAAACGAGAAAGAAATGCAGAACATGAAGTGTGAGAAACTTCTGAGAGTCGCTGAGGCAAAATAGGTGTCATAAAGTTTTCACAGGGAGGGGCAACTGTTATAGTTGTAACAGCTAAAACAGTTGTCCAGCACTCCACAGAGTGCGGAAATCAACAAACTGATTAAAAACATCATGTTCGAGATGAAATTTTCAGTGCATTGCTGTACCATCATAGAACTATAAATATATTCATATGCATGAATAAAAATATATGATTCTTACAATCTATGGAGGGAGGGAGGACGAAACCATATCAGCCAGGCCCCACCCCCACCACTTATGACGCAGACACAGCTCAACATTTTAATATAGCATTATTAGTGTTCAGCAATTAATACTATTATTTTTTACCGTTTTGTCTTAATTCAACACGCTACTCTGAATAAGTGTTAAATGACCTACAATGTAAATGTAGATATACAGTACCTGACACAGAGAGAAGGAAGACAACAAATCCACTCGCTGCTGCTGTTAAACTCATAGCTGCTCCTCTCATCTCTCTGTGAGGCTTCAGAGACAATAAAATACATCAAATAATGTAAACAACATGTAATAGTCATATCAGTAAACTGTTCTACTTACAGCAGAGAAGGGCGTTGTCTGTTAAGATGCTTGTCCTCTGTGATCTGTGAGCAGAACTCAGATATCAGGGTGTTAAATGGAGGTGCTATTCTTCCTGTTTGTTAGTGTTATGAATATGCATGAGGGGCCAAATGACAATATAGGCGTATGTGACAAGCAAGTTTCCTGTTCTCTAGAAACTTGATGTGATCTTTGCTATAGAGAATAAGAGACCAGTCTTCTGGCCTTAATTAATTTAATTAGTAATATCAGGAGAAAAGAGAAATAATGAGACATTTATATTATTTTAATCTTTCAGTGTGTGGACAGTTCAGTGTCTAAAGAAAACACGTGACATATGTGTGACATTTGGTTTGATGCATCTTCTCACACCTCTAGTGCATGTTGAGACACTGAATACACCACCATGAGTTCAAAGAGATGTAGTACATCAGTATGAGAAGTAAGAAGTCACATGGTCAGCAGTGTTTAGTGCAAGTGTTAACAAACAAGTAAAAAGCAAACTACATCAAAATATGATGCAGAGATCAATGTGTAAATCACAAAATGTTTTATATCTACAGGTGTAAACTCACTCATTCACAATCATTCTGACTGTAACACAGAGCTCATCAGAAATCAGTTCTTCTGCTGTGTAAAGATGCACCGATGCCCTCTATAGTTTATCTCGTTTACCTATGAATCATGAAACAAATGAATGAACAGGAAAAAAACGCAGAATATTGAAAGAGATACAAATATTTTCTTGGTTCTGTCAGATACATTTTGTAATGAGATGTTATTTTTTTAAATAGGGAAAACATATTAAAAATTACATTGAAAAAACAGCCAAATGAATCCAAACTATCTGCAGGGCTAGACACCACAGGTAAGTGAGAAAATGTGTGTATTGTTATTCAGGTGAACTGACCCTTTAAAGCAGACAGTGGAGGGAGACCTCAGTGATGGTGGCTGAATCTGCAACACTGAAGCTTCACCACTAGAGGGCAGTGAAACATCAGAGATACTGAATCACAACCCTGAGACAACATTTTACCATCCATCACTGATTGTTTGAATACATTTGAATTTACTTTGAGTACTTTCACTTTTTATGAAAGTTTGATCTTAATATGTTTACAGTCCACTTTCACTTGACATTTCGCTTCCTGCTTTGCTTGAATGCAGACGCTTTGCTCTTTGCTCTCCGCTTTACTTTCCTATCCTTTTGCTACAAAATTTATGGAAAGCGGGTCCTGGATACTTCTATATCACTGGGAGCTTAATTTATGAAAGTCTCTGAAGGCTACCACTATTATTTAAACTCTTTTTCTTCGTGAGTCTGGCATATCGGCAGCACAAGCTTGTACTATAGTGACTGGGATTGAGGAGCTAAGCTAAGCTAAGCTAATTAGCAGCAAGATGCCTTCCTTTTCCACGGATGATTACCACAAACTTCTCCAGAAAATAGCAGTACTGGAGACCAAAATTCAGCGACTCAAAGTCAATGTGGAGGTAAATGGACAATATGGGAATGAAACCACTCTACTGATGACCCAAATCAGTGGACAGGAGCAGGCTAACAGGCAGCTAATTAGCACCACCAAGAAGCAGGAGGCTGGTGGTTACGGCAGTAAATCAACCAGTAGTCCTCCCTGGAACTCTCTTGGTGCAAAGCCAAAGCATAAATCATGTACATATAAATCGCTTCCCTCAGATATGGGAAGACGGTTAACAGGCAGAACCCAGCACCCGGAGACTCGTGATAAAACTGGATGGCCTGCACTGCCATCGCACAGGAGGGTCTCTTCAACCCCAGTACCAAGGAGAAAACAGCCGTGGACTGTGGCAAAAACAAAAAGTAAGAGCAAACCGACCCAAGACACAGGGATTCTACTAGAGAACAGATTTGCTCCGCTTTTACAAGACCCTGACTCCCCAAAAGAAAGGTCATCTTCCAGCACCAGGGAAAGGTATGTGGCTAACTCAAATACTAAAAGGCTGCAGAAAGAGCTAAGCATTGGGCCTCAAACGCTGATAGTGGGTGACGGAGCTCTAAATAAGATAAAACACTTTTTCAACAAAAACACCAAAGTACTCTGTTTTACCAACGACATGGTGTCCGATATCTCAGAGAAAATTCTGGAAATCACTGCTGAGCATCCGACAGTGAAATCTCTCGTCATACACACAGGAGCACTTGATGTTGTCAAGCAACAATCAGAGGTATTGAAACAGGATTTTAATGATCTGCTGAACAAAGTTCGATGTCTGAATACTGAGGTGTTTATCAGTGGACCTCTACCGACAGTTCGGCGAGGAGACGAGAGATTCAGCAGGCTGATGATGCTCAACAGATGGATCAAAGATACGTGTGCCGCTCAATCAGTGAATTTCATTGACAATTTCAACATTTTTTGGGAACGCAGACGGTTCAGCTTTCTTCATATAATGGTCCACTACAACACCCTCATCAGTGTTGATGTTAACACTAATCCGCCTGTCAATCTCACATCTAAACATGAGACAGTAGAATTGCCATTTGAGTCATTCAGTGTGCGATTTATGGATGTACAAGATGGCTGATGTGTTTACTGTAAATATTGTCGTGTGTATTGACACTTCCAAACATGTCAAGTAGAGTTCTGTTTACATGCTTTGTTTACCTACCACCTCCGAATCTCTGTCCCCTCCAAAAAAGGAAATGGCCAAAAAAAAAGAGATGAAATGCTGGAGTAGATTTGACTTTCAGCAGAATACAGCTCTTTACCACCATGTGGTGGCAAAACGTTCAAACTACAACTCGATTTCAAATGTATGTTTTACAATGTTTTAAATGCTCTACATAGGTAATTCGCTTTTCTCACTTTACTGGATTTTGCAACTTTAATACTTTTTTCCAACCTGTACTATGCAATTCTATAACACAGTCTATCACCACTTTTAAATGCTGCCTCTTTTCCCTGCATAGTTGTCTTAGTTCAGCCGAAAACCATGGTTTCTCTTGCTGTATCTTACACAAGTTGTTGTAGGGACGAGGAACTCTTCACAGAAGGGAGTATGTGATGTCACAGTGTCTGTGTATTCATCCAAACTGTCAGTTGCCTCTTTAAAAATGGACCAACCTGTGCAGTCAAAGCAGGCTTGGAGCTGCTCAGTTACATCATCAGTCCATCGTTTCACTGTAGAAGTGACAGGCTTGATGGTTTTAAGTTTTTGCCTGTATGTTGTTATAAGATGACTAAGCCGGTGATCTGAGTGTGCTAGCTGCTTGTGGGACTGCATGATAACCACCTTTTACAGTAGTGTAGCAATGATCAAGGATACTCTTCTCTCTGGTAGCGTACATGCTATCCTATATTCAGGTAGTTCACTGGATAAGTTTGCTGTATTAAAGTCACCCAGGATTCACTAAAAGATTTTTTTTCTTTTTCATTACAGTTTATAAAAATAGAAAGAAACCCACCAAAATGTCACCATTTGACAACAAACTGCAGGAAGTCGGAGAGAAAATCTGTTTTTTTTGTTATTCATGTGAACTGAGGCTTTAAAGCAGACAGTGGAGGGAGACCTCAGTGATGAAGCCTGAATCTGCAACAGCTTCACTGAATCACAACCCTGAGACAACATTTTACCATCCATCACTGATTGTTTACACACGTTCAAAGTTACTTTTAGTACTTTTCATTTCTTATGATTGAGTTGCATCTTAATATGTTTACATTTGACATTAAATTAATTAATCATTACAGTTAGTGGTTCAGTTTCAGAAGCATTGATTGTTCACATTGGTGACCTTGTTGTACAGTAGTTGAAGAAACTCACAGTCGAGGTGTCTAAGTATGAAAATGATTCAGTCAGTGATCTACAGCTGTCACTAACAAATATGGACTGTTAGACTGAAAAAGCTTCATACTCAGTAAACTGCCACATATTCTGCTTCACTGAGTGACCCCAAAGAGTTTAAATGCACTTACAGGAGGACAAACAACTCGAGGGAAAGTAAGAAATAAATTAGCACAAAAGAACAGATTTAAAGAAAAGATTTAAATTTCATTGTCTTCTTAGCTGTTCAATACATTCAGATCCTGAAAAATAAACATAAAAACTATTTAAAGCTGAAACTTTCTGCACACTGTCGCCCTCTGCAGCAGTGAGAGGGAACTGAAATCATGTTTCCAACTACAGAGATGTTGTGGAAGCTGGCTGTTTATTGTATATCAGCCACTGCAATACCTGGATAATGTGACATTCAGCAAAGTGTGATAGAACTGAGATTATATTTGATGTGTGAAAATATACAGTAAACTGCACAAGAAGCCAATCAGGATTCCTCAAAAGTGATTAATTACAGTATGTACACACTTAAAATAACAGTTTGCATTGCAGCTCTAATCCTAAATATCTGTAATATAACTAAAAATAAGCTTGCATTAGTTCAGACAGAACACTCAGTAAATTATAAATCAGTTGAGTCACACACACCACCTGATATTCAACTGATCTAAACAATCAATCATGTTTGACACGTGGACATGATTCAGTTCAAGCTACCATCAGCACATTCTTCTCAAAGCTTCTGCTACATGCTGTTACTGACTGTGCTGCTCACTTCTACCTGCTGCTGCTGCTGCTGAAAACTGAACATGAAAACGTCCACATGGTCCTCTACAGCCTCTCTCTCTCTCCACTCTCATATTTCACTGTTGTACTACTTTCTGTTTCCATCAGGTGAGTCCAGCCTCTGGTTCAACTGCATCAGAACAAAATCACATGACATTTAGATGAGGTACATCTAATAACTGTAACTATGAATCTGATGTCAGCCTGTTTTTTACCTTTCAGGAGGCTCCAACCTGACTGGATTTTACTTCAGGTTTTCGTAGATCTCTTCGTCATCTGTCTCTGCTCCAGTGTTGACCTGCAAGTCTGAGACGTTCTCATACACGGGACAAGAGTCCAGCTGATGGGGAGAGATGACAATATGAGACTCAACAAGCATCATTTGTGCAATCTGCATAATAAATAACAGAATTAAAAAATGTTTTAATAATAATCTTTCAAACTTAATTCTGTGCTGAAATATTTACTGAAGTCTACTCAGAAAGCTGTTTTTATAATTTAAATTCACTTCAGGATTTCATGTTGATAACAAAATGTGTTCTAGTAAGTTTACAAATCAAATAATTATAACTGCACTTTAGGGCAAGTTGTGTCAATAAGGTTTCTCTCTCTCACCTCTATAGTCTCCACAGGTTCATTCAGTTCAGTGGTGGAGCTCAGAGCTTTCTTCTTCCTGCATTGAATCCAACAAAAACAAGAAATCTTTAACTAAATTAAAATTATAAACTTAAAACTTTGAAAATGTTTGGATAAGAAGATAAATGAAAGGATGTTATCTTTATTATTTTACCTCATCCGCAGAATCAAGAGAAGCAGAGGAATCAGTAGCAGGACCACCAGAATCAACCCAATGATGATCATCATTAATAGTGATTTCCCTAAAAAATGGCACAACAGAAAGCAGATAAACCTCTTGTGCTGTGTGTGTGTGTGTGTGTGTGTGTGTGTGTGTGTGTGTGTGTGTGTGTGTGTTTGTGTGTAACTTACCTTTCATAACAGTCAGATGTAAGGTGGAGTTATGACGTCCTCTTCTGTTCTGGGCTTCACAGTAATAATTCCCACTGTGTTCAGGTCTGACATCAGTGATGGTGAATATCTGTCCTGATGCTTTTGGTGAGTCTTCATTCTCCTTGTACCAGGTGTAATTAGCTGCTGGGTTAGCATCACTGCTACAGGTCAGATTCACTGAACTGCCCTCCACTATCTCAGCAGAGGGACTCATTGACACAGAGGGAAGCTTTGGACCATCTGGAGGAGATATATTAATATGAATTAACAATAAAATGAGGAATGGTTGCATTACTACAACATGATGAACTGAAGCTGCTCAGTGAACTACAGCAGCAGACTGAATGTGAAGCAGGCAGAGCTGAAGAAAGCAGACATGTTTTACTCACATTTCACATCAATAAAGATGTATTCAGATGTCCTCTTCCCCAGCTGGTTCTCAGCTGTACAGTAATACTCTCCAGAGTCAGAGGACTGGATGGAGCTGAAGATAAGCTGTGGTTCTTTACTGAGAGGTTGAAGGTCTGGATTTACATTCTTCTTGTACCAGGTGTAATTAGCTGCTGGGTTAGCATCACTGCTACAGGTTAGAGTCACTGAACTGCCCTCCACTATCTCAGCAGAGGGACTCACTGACACAGAGGGAAGCTTTGGGGCATCTGGAAGAAAACATTTATGGAGATGCTTCTCATTAATATTATTATGTATAATATTAAAGAATTATTTCTGTTGTGTACATGTGTATATCCCTTTAATGTAATTACAGAATCTTCTAAATGATTATGGTTTTGAATGTTTTAGTTGAAATTTCTGACAAATTGAAGTCTGCAATTATTTGAACTGCCAGCAGGAGGTGTCAAAGTTTTATATAAAAAACTAATTTTAGTCATTCCCTCTGGGATAATAATGATGTCAGTCTACTGTATGTTGAACCTGTAGCTTTCTAAAGCTTACATGTTCTTGCCATCACACTGTTAATTAACCTGACTGTTGTTGCTGTGTATGGTCACATGACCAGCCTTGACTTTGCTTTCCTAGAAAAAAATCGAGCAGTTGGTTGAATGTCCTCTTTGCTTCAAATCATGAAACTCGAAACAATTTGTGAATCCACCCTTGGCCTAAAATATCTGTAGATATTTTGTACTTACACTGGACATCAATGAATAGAAATGAAGAGTTGATCTTTCCATATTTATTCTCAGACTTGCAGTAGTAGAGCCCTCTGTCCTCAGAGCTGATGGAGGTGAAATGAAAATGTCCTTCTGACCTTTGAAGCAGTGTTTGGTTCTCCTTGTACCAGGTGTAATTAGCTGCTGGGTTAGCATCACTGCTACAGGTCAGATTCACTGAACTGCCTTCCACTATTTCAGCAGATGGACTCACTGACACAGAGGGAAGCTTTGGAGCATCTGGAGGAGATATATTAATATGAATTAACAATAAAATGAGGAATGGTTGCATTAGTTCAACATGAACTGAAGCTGCTCAGTGAACTACAGCAGCAGACTGAATGTGAAGCAGGCAGAGGTGAAGAAAGCAGACATGATCAAACTAATCAAATCAAATAGTTTCCAGTTTTTCAATGAGGTTCAGGAGATTAACAGCTGTATGTTGCTTTCTAAATAAAGTGTTTACTCACATTTCACATCAATAAAGATGTATTCAGATGTCTTCTTCCCCAGCTGGTTCTCAGCTGTACAGGAATACTCTCCAGAGTCAGAGGACTGGATGGAGCTGAAGACAAGCTGTGGTTCTTTACTGAGAGGTTGAAGGTCTGGATTTACATTCTCCTTGTACCAGGTGTATTTAGCTGCAGGGTTAGCATCACTGCTACAGGTCAGAGTCACTGAACTGCCCTCAATGATTTCACCAGAGGGACTCACTGACACAGAGGGAAGCTTTGGAGCATCTGGAGGAAAAAACATAGTTGGCCAACAGTGGAATAACTGACACAATGTAAGAAGCAAATGTTTGACACAAAGTGAGGAGTGAAAGTTGATTCCCTCATTGCTGCTCATATTAAAATCAACTGTCTGTCACCTTGGATACATTTTGACATTGTGTTTGTGACATAGTTTGGTAAACTCACACACTGAGTTAACAGGGTGTAAACATTTTTATGAAGACAGCAGTGATCCCCCCATTTTTTAATTTTCACAGTGAGACTGATGATATAATGAATCTAGTTGTTAACCGCCTGGTAAAAGAGTTTCTCTAATAGGAAGGATGAAACATTTCTACATTTTTTAATCTACATATTTCTCTGCAGTAACACGGATCATGTTGTATTGTATTGATACTGACAACAGTAGAACTTGAAGAGAAAAACCTGTTGCCAATAACAAGTGAGACAGTGGGGTCACTCATACTAGACATACATGAAGTCATTGTACAGTACTTTAGATAAAAGGCTTCATAAGATGCTGTTATGTTAGTGGAAGACTGTGAAGAAAACTCACAAACTGTAGGAGAGGGGAAATCCTCATATCCTGTAACAGCACAGGAATAGTTGTCTGCATCATTGAAGTTGGTTGTATAAGAAGAAAATGTTTCTCCACTAATATTCTGTCCATTGTTGTACCAGATGAAGGAAGAACGATCAGGTAGACGACAGCTGCTTTGACACTTCAGCTCTGCTGAGGAAGGATTGATTGTTGATGGGATCACCTGGAGATCTGGATATGTGAAGAAAGGACAGAAATGTAATTTATGTTCATACACAAACATTCACAGTGACATTTCCAAGATATTAACCATCCAAGATTCAAGCAAGACTTTCCATGAAAATGTTACCTGTGACAGTCAAAGTGACTCCAGGTTTACCAGTATATTTCCCTCCTGGTTGGTTTGTTATGAACCTGAACTTGTACTCAGCTGAGTCTCTCTCTCTCAGGTCTTTGATTCTCAGAGTGCAGTCGTTCTTATCACAGTGATACTGCACACGACCTGCGTACTCTGAGTCTGTTCTCAGATCCACAGGTTCTTTATTACTCAGTTTAATATACCAGAATGTTTCATCAACTGTAGTATTAACATTATTTATCCTGGATGGGTATCTGTAGGTGCAGCGTATGTCCACTGTTGATCCTTTTAAGGCACAGATGTGATTAGAAGTGTAAGTCACTCCCCAGTCATTCTGACCCTGTACCACTGTAACACAGAGCACATCAGAAACCACAATCAGATTTATAACAAGTTAAGAATCAGTGAATAAGACAAAGTGGATCATGGCACCAATATGATTTTATCTTCAGTTGTTGTCATTTAAAGCTCCTCATCGTGCATCAATCTAACGAGAAATGAACTAGGTGAACACAGGAATATAAAAGTCCAAAGACAATCTTATGAATAATTTTAATTTACAGTACAACAGAATGAGAAGAAGAAACTGAATAATCAGAGAGTATGTGCTCGTCTTGTTTAATTTCCTGTCTGTTTGTTCTTTGGTCAAGTTGCTGCTCAGCTAAGTGTGAAAACGAGAAAGAAATGCAGAACATGAAGTGTGAGAAACTTCTGAGAGTCGCTGAGGCAAAATAGGTGTCATAAAGTTTTCACAGGGAGGAGCAACTGTTATAGTTGTAACAGCTAAAACAGTTGTCCAGCACTCCACAGAGTGCGGAAATCAACAAACTGATTAAAAACATCATGTTCGAGATGAAATTTTCAGTGCATTGCTGTACCATCATAGAACTATAAATATATTCATATGCATGAATAAAAATATATGATTCTTACAATCTATGGAGGGAGGGAGGACGAAACCATATCAGCCAGGCCCCACCCCCACCACTTATGACGCAGACACAGCTCAACATCTTAATATAACATTATTAGTGTTCAGCAATTAATACTATTATTTTTTACCGTTTTGTCTTAATTCAACACGCTACTCTGAATAAGTGTTAAATGACCTACAATGTAAATGTAGATATACAGTACCTGACACAGAGAGAAGGAAGACAACAAATCCACTCGCTGCTGCTGTTAAACTCATAGCTGCTCCTCTCATCTCTCTGTGAGGCTTCAGAGACAATAAAATACATCAAATAATGTAAACAACATGTAATAATCATATCAGTAAACTGTTCTACTTACAGCAGAGAAGGGCGTTGTCTGTTAAAATGCTTGTCCTCTGTGATCTGTGAGCAGAACTCAGATATCAGGGTGTTAAATGGAGGTGCTATTCTTCCTGTTTGTTAGTGTTATGAATATGCATGAGGGGCCAAATGACAATATAGGCGTATGTGACAAGCAAGTTTCCTGTTCTCTAGAAACTTGATGTGATCTTTGCTATAGAGAATAAGAGACCAGTCTTCTGGCCTTAATTAATTTAATTAGTAATATCAGGAGAAAAGAGAAATAATGAGACATTTATATTATTTTAATCTTTCAGTGTGTGGACAGTTCAGTGTCTAAAGAGAACACGTGACATATGTGTGACATTTGGTTTGATGCATCTTCTCACACCTCTAGTGCATGTTGAGACACTGAATACACCACCATGAGTTCAAAGAGATGTAGTGCATCAGTATTGGAATTAAGAAGTCACATGGTCAGCAGTGTTTAGTGCAAGTGTTAACAAACAAGTAAAAAGCAAACTACATCAAAATATGATGCAGAGATCAATGTGTAAATCACAAAATGTTTTATATCTACAGGTGTAAACTCACTCATTCACAATCATTCTGACTGTAACACAGAGCTCCTCAGAAATCAGTTCTTCTGCTGTGTAAAGATGCACCGATGCCCTCTATAGTTTATCTCGTTTACCTATGAATCATGAAACAAATGAATGAACAGGAAAAAAACGCAGAATATTGAAAGAGATACAAATATTTTCTTGGTTCTGTCAGATACATTTTGTAATGAGATGTTATTTTTTTAAATAGGGAAAACATATTAAAAATTACATTGAAAAAACAGCCAAATTAATCCAAAACTATCTGCAGGGCTAGACATCACAGGTAAGTGAGAAAATGTGTGTATTGTTATTCAGGTGAACTGACCCTTTAAAGCAGACAGTGGAGGGAGACCTCAGTGATGAAGCCTGAATCTGCAACACTGAAGCTTCACCACTAGATGGCAGTGAAACATCAGAGATACTGAATCACAACCCTGAGACAACATTTTACCATCCATCACTGATTGTTTACACACATTTGATCAATACCTACAAATATTGTAGGTTTATTAGTGTGTGTATATAATACTAGTTTAGTAATATTTTGTATTGCTGCGTTTGCTTGTGCTTTGGGACCTCTTAGCCCTCACTTACTGGGAACTCTCATAGAGTCTTTGTTTACTGTTGTTGCCATAGAGATATGCTGAATTGTTTCTGTTAGCTTGTGTTAATTTGTTTGTAGAGGAATTAAGTAGCCCTGTGGAGTTGAGAGACAAGATGAAGTGGCTCGCTAATATCTACGGACAGATCAGCCACTTAATTTCCTGTACAATCACATCTCTATCTTTGTTGGCACGAGAGAAACAACAACTTTGTCGCTAGTATCAGGTAACACTTGTCCACTGCTTCCACTGTGCGCATGTTTATCTGTGTGCAAAGCTTGCCACTTTCTCTCTCTCCCTCTAACTAACCAAGCACACACTTACACATCCCTCATCACACAGCTGTTGGTGAGACAAGGCAGGCTAAGCTAAGCTACATGCTAAGTAGCCTCATCCTTAGCCACGTGTGTGTTGCTGAGCCGGTGTGTTTGGGAACTTTGACCATGAATCGGCACAATAGACTGTATAAAAGAAATGAATCGGTACCCTTACGCCATTTTGTCCAGCGGAAGCAGTCCCCGTATCTGCATCCTGTTCTTGTGTGACGAGACCGTAGTCCGCCATCTTGAACCCCACGCTCCTGAATACACCACTCTCTCTCACACCCACACCTGTTTATTTTTACAGTTCTCCATACACATCTGTTGTTGTTTGTCTATTAGTTATAGTGGTACTATAATGTGTAACTATTCATTGATTAACTTAATTAATGATTTGTTAATACATTTAGTTTTAAAAAGAAGCGTTTTGTGATCATTGTGCATAATGTTATTGTGATAAGTGGCTGATCAAAATAGTCAGAGCTCAGACTTCATTCCTTCACCTTTCCTATTTGATTCTTGATTGAGGCTATAACCATTGACAGTTTGGTTATTGTTCTGGTCTTCCCGGTGGTGCCCCATATTAATAATTAGAATAGATTATTCTTTATTTTCTTGTTAATAATTAATAATAATTTATGATAATTATTAGTCATTAGTTATAACCAAACACATCCCCTTCTGCTCTACCCAACACACTGATTACACCACCATGAGTTCATAGATGTGTAGTGCATCAGTATGGGAAGTAAGACGTCACATGCTGAGCACAGTGTTTATTGCAAGTATTAAGAAACTAATAAAGTACATCAAAAATTAAACAGATCTATGTATAAATCAGATCACAAAATGTTTTACACTCACTCATTCACAATCATTCTGACTGTAACACAAAGCACATTAGAAATCAGTTCTCCTGCTGTGTAAAGATGTGCTGATGGCCCCTATAGAAAATCTCTTTGACCTTTAAACTATGAAACAGTTTAATTGAACAAGAAAAAAAGCAAAATATCGAGACATATAAAAGATATTGTTTTGGTTCTGTCAGATACATTTTGGAATGAGATGTTATTTATATAACCACCACAGGAGGTCAGTGAGAAAATGTGTGTTTTCTTATTCAGGTGGACTGATCCTTTAAAGCAGACAGTGGAGGGAGACCTCAGTGATGAAGCCTGAATCTGAAGCTTCACCACTAGATGGCAGTGAAACATCAGAGATACTGAATCACAACCCTGAGACAACATTTTACCATCCATCACTGATTGTTTACACACATTTAAAGTTACTTTTAGTACTTTTCACTTCTTATGATTGAGTTGCATCTTAATATGTTTAAACTTGTAATTCAATTCATTAATCATTACAGTTAGTGGTTCAGTTTCAGAAGCATTGATTGTTCACATTGGTGACCTTGTTGTACAGTAGTTGAACAAACTGTCACAGTTGAGGTGTCTAAGTATGAAAATGAATCAGTCAGTGATCTACAGCTGTCACTAACAAATATGGACTGTTATACTGAAAAGGCTTCATACTCAGTAAACTGACACATATTCTGCTTCACTGAGTGACCCCAAAGAGTTTAAATGCACTGAAAAGAAGATAAACAGCTAACATGACAATTAATGTCTTCTTCAATACAAACAGTGTCTGTGCATCTTCATTTTATCGACATCCAAAAATCATAATAACGTGTGTGTTACTGTGACAAGTTTGCTCCTAAACTCGAGGGAAAGTAAGAAATAAATCAGCACAAAAGAACAGATTTAAAGAAAAGATTAACATTTTTTATTGTCCTCATATCTGGTAAATACATTCAGATCCTGAAAAATAAACATAAAAACTATTTAAAGCTGAAACTTTCTGCACACTGTCGCCCTCTGCAGCAGTGAGAGGGAACTGAAATCATGTTTCCAACTACAGAGATGTTGTGGAAGCTGGCTGTTTATTGTATATCAGCCACTGCAATACCTGGATAATGTGACATTCAGCAAAGTGTGATAGAACTGAGATTATGTTTGATGTGTGAAAATATACAGTAAACTGCACAAGAAGCCAATAAGGATTCCTCAAAAGTGATTAATTACAGTATGTACACATTTAAAATAACAGTTTGCATTGCAGCTCTAATCCTAAATATCTGTAATATAACTAAAAATAAGCTTGCATTAGTTCAGACAGAACACTGAACAGAACAGTGAATTATAAATCAGTTGAGTCACACACACCACCTGATATTCAACTGATCTAAACAATCAATCATGTATGATTCAGTTCTAGCTGCCATCAGCACATTCTTCTCAAAGCTTCTGCTATATGCTGTTACTGACTGTCTGTGCTGCTCACTTCTACCTGCTGCTGCTGCTGCTGAAAACTAAACATGAAAATGTCCATGTGGTCCTCTACAGCCTCTCTCTCTCTCCACTCTCATATTTCACTCTTGTACTACTTCCTGTTTCCATCAGGTGAGTCCAGCCTCTGGTTCAACTGCATCAGAACAAAATCACATGACATTTAGATGAGGTACATCTAATAACTGTAACTATGAATCTGAAGTCAGCCTGTTTTGTACCTTTCAGGAGGCTCCAACCTGACTGGATTTTACTCCACGTTTTCGTAGACCTCTTCATCGTCTGTCTCTGCTGCAGTGTTGACCCGCAAGTCAAAGACGTTCTCATACACAGGACAAGAGTCCAGCTGATGGGGAGAGATGACAATATGAGACTCAACAAGCATCATTTGTGTAATCTGCATAATAATAGAATAAAAAAAAAAAAATGCTTCAGACTTCATTCTGCGCTGAAATATTTACTGGTTTCTAACCAGAAAGCTGTTTTTATCATTTAAATTCACTTCATGATTTCATGTTGACAACAAAATGTGTTCTAGTACGTTTACAAATCAAATAATTATGACTGTACTTTACGGCAAGTTGTGTCAATAATTTCAGTGGTGGAGCTCAGAGCTTTCTTCTTCCTGAATTGAATCCAACAAAAACAAGAAATCTTTAACAAAATTAAAATTATAAACTTAAAACTTTGAAAATGTTTGGATAAGAAGATAAATGAAAGGAAGTTGTCTTTATTATTTTACCTCATCCACAGAATCAAGAGAAGCAGAGGAATCAGTATCAGGACTGCCAGAGTCAACCCAATGATGATCATCATTAATACTGATTTCCCTAAAAAATGGGACAACAGAAAGAAGATAAACTTCTTCAATAAGAGAGAGAGTGTGTGTGTGTGTGTGTGTGAAGCTCAATGAGTATCACTTACCTTTCACAACAGTCAGATGTAAGGTGGAGTTATGACGTCCTCTTCTGTTCTGGGCTTCACAGTAATAATTCCCACTGTGTTCAGGTCTGACATCAGTGATGGTGAAGATCTGTCCTGATGCTTTTGGTGACTCTTCATTCTCCTTGAACCAGGTGTAATTAGCTGCTGGGTTAGCATCACTGCTACAAGTCAGATTCACTGAACTGCCCTCTACTATCTCAGCAGAGGGACTCATTGACACAGAGGGAAGCTTTGGAGCATCTGGAGGAAAACATTTATGGAGATGCATCTCAATATTATATGTAATGTTAAAGGATTATTTCTGTTGTGTACATGTGTAGATGCCTTTAATGTTATTAAGCATCTTCCAAATGATTATGGTTTTGCACGTTTTATTTGAATATTCTGACAAACTGATGTCTGTCATTCTTTTGAACTGCCAGCAGGAGGTGTCAAAGTTTTATATAACACACTAATTTAGTCATTCCCTCTGGGATAATAATGATGTCAGTATACTGTATGTTAAACCTGTAGTTTTCTAAAGCTTAAATGTTCTTGCCATCACACCATTAGTTAACCTGACTGTTGTTGCTGTGTATGGTCACATGACCAGCCTTGTCTTTGCTTTCCTAGCAAAAAATCGAGCAGTTGGTTGAATGTCCTCTTTGCTTCAATCATGAAACTCGAAACAACTTGTGAATCCACCTGTGGCCTAAAATATTTATAGATATTTTGTACTTACACTGGACATCAATGAATAGAAATGAAGAGTTAATCTTTCCATATTTATTCTCAGAATTGCAGTAGTAGATCCCTCTGTCCTCAGAGCTGATGGAGGTTAAATGAAAATGTCCTTCTGACCTTTGAAGTAGTGTTTGGTTCTCCTTGTACCAGGTGTAATTAGCTGCTGGGTTAGCATCACTGCTACAGGTCAGATTCACTGAACTGCCCTCCACTATCTCAGCAGAGGGACTCACTGATACAGAGGGAAGCTTTGGTGCATCTGGAGGAAATATATCGGTATGAATTAACAATAAAATGAGGAATGGTTGCATTTGTATAACACAATGAACTGAAGCTGCTCAGTGAACTACAGCAGCAGACTGAATGTGAAGCAGGTAGAGCTGAAGAAAGCAGACTTGATCAAACCAATCATCACCTTTTTAAGAAGGGTATTAACAGTGGTATTGTCGTGGCCTTTCCTTCTGACTTTCAAAAGCCACATGAGAGTGTGAGGGGAGGTATTCGTACTGGAAAGAATTAGGCGTTGTCTTGTTTTCAAAAAAGGTTTACTTGTGAAAAATAAACAAACAATATACATCCATTTCTTCCTTTTACTTTCTGTTCTTTCCGTTCTTTCCGTTCTTTCCTTTCTTTCCTTTCTTTCCGTAGAAAAACTGTCTCCAGCTCGCCGCTCTCATCTAGACTGAGGCGGTCTGTGATGTCATCTACCTTATATTAACACTGTTGACCAGCAGGTGGCAGAATAACATACAGTCCTATAAATTAAATAAACTTAGAAATATAAATTACCCTCTAGGTTTTTAACTATGCATTATGGCTCCTACATATCCGGCCCCTAATGATTAAGCAGGAAGATTAAGCATTATCAAATTAACTCAAATACAGAGCCATAAACTGAAACAACCATGATATTACATTAAACTATATAAGTAATCAAACTTCAATAAAGCATTGTCTCAAACTCTTATGTATCAGTCCTTTTTCTTCACATTTTTTCATTATGTGATCTTCTTGTCTTCACATTGCTTCTTGCAGCAAACACAGTTTATTTATTGGTCTCTCCAGAGTGGTGTTCTTGGTGTGTACTTTCACTCGGCGAACTGTTCCACTGGCATCAGGCATGGTTTGGAGAATCCTTCCCATTATCCACGTGTTACGTGGAGCTGAACTGTCGACGAGTAACACCACATCTCCAGGTTTGAAGTTTCTCCTCAACTGCGACCACTTCTGGCGTTCTTGGAGGAGAGGCAGATATTCATGAGTCCACCTTGTCCAAAACAGGTCGGCAAGATATTGCACTTGCCTCCATCGTCTTCTGGCATACTGATCATCTTTGTTGAATGTTCCCAGTGGCATACTGGGCTGCACTTTCATCAGTAGCAAATGATTAGGTGTCAAGGGTTCAATATCATTTGGATCATCAGAAATGCTTGTGATCGGCCGATTATTTATGATATTTTCCACCTCACACATGAGGGTTTGAAGACTGTCATCTGTGAGAGTCTGTTCTTTCACCAAAGCAGCAAGGATTTTCCGTACAGTGCGGATTTGCCGCTCCCAAACTCCTCCTTGATGAGAGGCGGCAGGGCTGTTGAAGATCCATTTTATGCCCTTCTTCTGCATAGTCTTTTCAATGTTTGTCTGGTCCAAGTTTTTGATAGCTTCTCTTAGTTCCTTTTCTGCACCAACAAAATTTGTGCCGTTATCAGAGCGCATTATTTCAATCTGGCCTCTTCTACTTATGAAACGGCGCAAAGCGTTGATGCAAGAGCTGGTATCAAGACTGTCTGCTACTTCTATGTGTACTGCCCTAATGGTGAGGCATGTAAACATTACACCATAGCGTTTGACAGTTCCCCGGCCCCGTTTCACATCAAAAGGTCCGAAGTAATCAACGCCTACATTCGTGAAAGGCGGTTTGTCTGGCAAAAGACGATCCTTCGGGAGATTTGCCATTTTTTGCTCTCCAACTTGACCTCGTAGTCTCCTGCAGACTGTACACTCTGATATGAGTTTCCTGATGGCCGAGGATACTTGAGGTATCCAAAATCTTTGTCTTAGTTGTGACATCATATAATTGCGTCCACAATGACCAATTTTTCTGTGAACATCTTGCAGGATCAGAGTGGCAGCTCTGGAATGTTTTGAGAGAATAGCTGGATGTTTTGCTTCCTGTGGCATAGCAGAGCTGCTCAACCGGCCTCCTACTCTCAGGATGTTCTCATTCCAAACCAGGTCAAGCTTGTATAGCTGACTATTTCTCTTCACAGGCAACTTATTTTGAAGAGCATTGACTTCTTCAGGAAACCATTGGTTTTGACTGTGTCTGATGATTTTTGATTCTGCAGCCATCAGCTCATCCAAGGTTAATGTTTTCTTTTCCATGACAGATTTGTAATTGTTCATGTTTTGATGCACAAACAATTTCTGTTTCTCAGGATCCTTTTCTGTCTGCTGAATAGAGTGTTGCAACTCTTTTCTTTTCTCTTTCAGGTGTATCAATGTTCCTTTAACTCTCAGAAGCCATGTAACTGCTCTTTTCAGTCTGTCCCAGCTGGAATAATACTGGAGCAATTTGTTCACAGGATCAGACTTTTCTTCAGCACTGATGACATTCGCTGTGATGGTTTTCACTTCCGGATCATTTTGCAGGCTTTGACCTACATTGTCCAGTCTCTCTGGCCATTCACTCTCTGGCTGTAACAGAAACTGAGGCCCTTTTATCCATGTTTCTCCTTGGATCAAGCTCTTCACTTTCATTCCTCTTGTGGCCTGGTCAGCAGGATTTTCTGACGTTCTGATGTATCGCCACTGTTGTGGTTTGGTCGCTTCTCGTATGAGAGTAATCCTGTTTGCCACAAGGGTCTTGAAGTGAGCTGTTTCATTGTTGATGTATCTAAGGACCGTTGTACTGTCCGTCCAAAAAAGAGATGGCTGAAGTGGAATTTGCATTTCCTCTCGCAGCATCTTGTCCACTTTAACTGCGATGACCGCTGCAGTTAACTCGAGTCTTGGAATTGTGATTTGTTTAAGTGGTCCAACTCTAGACTTCCCAAACACAAAAGCACAATGGATTCTTCCCTGATGATTCACTAGCACAAGATAAGACACTACGCCATAGGCGATTTCACTTGCATCAGTGAAATGATGCAGCCGTGCTTCTGATGTTTCTCCAAAATCCAGGGGCTTAACACATCGGTGTATGCTGAAGTCTGAGAGGTGAGTGAGATCTTCCAACCACTTACACCACTGATCAACTTTCCATCCACTTACTACTTCATCCCATCCTTGCTTTTCTTTGCACAGATCTCTCAACAGAAGCTTAGCAGGAAGCACCACTGGCGCCAGGAAGCCAAGAGGGTCGTAGATGGAGTTTACGACGGACAGAATTCCTCTTCTGGTCATTGGCTTGTCCTGTAGCTGGATCCTGTAGGTGAATGAATCATCTTCTGTGCACCAATGTACACCGAGAGCTCTTTCAACGGGCAGAGCATCATGAGTGAGATCAAGATCTTTAAGCTCACTGGTTCGGTGTTCTTCAGGAATGGATGATAGAACCTTTCTGCTGTTGCTCACCCATTTTGTCAGGTTAAAACCTCCTTCTGCACACAGGTCTCGCAGGTTCTTTACCAAGGCAACAGCTTTTTCTTCTGATCTCACAGATGTTAAACAATCGTCCATATAAAAATTATGTTGAACTGTTTCAACAACTTCTGGAGCAGCTGTGTCTTTTCTATCTTCGGCTGTTCTACGCAGAGCATAACAAGCAACACTAGGGGAGGAGGTAGCACCGAACAGGTGGACCACCATGCGATACTCCTTCAATGGTGCTTGCAGGTTGCCATCCGGCCACCACAAAAATCTCAGCAGGTTGGCATCTGCTTCAGTAACTCTCACCTGATAGAACATTGATTCTATATCAGCCATCATCGCTATTGGCTCTTCACGGAATCTGACTAAGACACCAATTAGCGAGTTGGTGAGGTCAGGGCCTTGCAGTAATGCACCATTCAGAGATACTTCTTGATACGTGGCGGTGCAGTCAAAGACCACACGAATCTTCTTTTTCTTGGGGTGATAGACCCCATGGTGAGGGACATACCAGACTTTGTTGTCATTCTGGTTAAGCTGCTCCTGAGGGACTTCAACAGCATAGCCCTTGTCGAGTAGACTGTGCATGAACCCCTTGTAGTCTTCAAGAAAAACTTCATTTTTCTGTAGTTTTCTTTTTATACTAGCAGCTCGCTGTTCTGCCATACAGCGGTTGTTGGGCATTTTCACTGTGTCACACTTTAAAGGAAGACCCACACAGTAATGTCCATCTTCATATTTTGTTGTTCTTTGCACTGTCAGCATAAACTGTTTGTCCTCCTGAGACAACTCTTCCTTGTCGTCGTAGCAACGTTCAGGAAAGTCTGTGTTATATTGCTGGACCAGTAGCTGTTCTATTTCTGCCACGGAGACTCTGTTCACACTGTAGTGAGGTGTATTCTCCATGGATTTGCTCTCACTGTTTACAGGTCCACAAACCATCCAACCCAGAACTGTTTTAATGGCATATGGTCCATCATCTTGACTGTTAATTACATGCCATGGTTCCATTGCCTTAGAGTTGTTGGCTCCTATAAGCAGATCCACATTGGTATCAATGTGTGGCAAGTTCACTTCACTCAGATATGGCCATTTTTCCAGATGTTGTTGTCTGGGGATGTTTTCTCTCTGAACAGGAATGTTGTTATGTGTGAAAACCTTTGGAAAATGTAGATATTCTGTGTTTTCCAACCCACATACTTCCAGGTCTGAGAGCATGCAACTGCTCATCAGCTTTTGTCCATCCGGTTTGTCTTGACTCATCGTGCTCAACAGGATTTGAGTTGACTTTCCCTTTATGTTCAGTTTCCTTTGCAGCTCCTGTGTACAGAAAGTGGCGGTGCTGCCAGGGTCCATGAAGGCGTATGTCTCGATAGACTTTCCACCTGTCCGAGACCGCACTTTCACTGGAACAATAGACAACAAACAGTCAACTTCTCCGGCCCCAGTATAGCCAACTATTTCTTGAGCTGTAGACTTCTGAGCGCCTGAGATCTCGTCACTTGTAGTGTTATCATCTTTCGTTGACGTATTTGTACTCTCTTTGCCTTCTTTGTCCACATGAAGAATGTCTGGGTGTCTCTGTGAGCACTGCTTGCACACCATTCTTTTCTTGCAGGTCTTGCTAAGATGGCCTGGTGTCAAGCATCCAAAACACAACCCCTTCATCTTCAAAAAATCAACACGATCTTTGTGGGTTAGCTCTTTAAACTTTATGCAGAATTCAAACATGTGATTCTTGTGGCAGAAGAGACACAGTGTTTCAAAGGCATTTGCTGCTTTAAAGGAGGTGGTCGGTCTTACCATTGCATCTGTCTTTTTCTTCTCCACAGACATGTTAGTGGCAAAAGTACTTCCTTTCTGTCCACTTCTGGTAAAAGGTTTCTCCTTTTCTTTGTTTTTTCCTGAAGCGGATGTGCGACTGTCTTGGAGGTCTCCAAACAGTGGATCCATTGCTATTTTTGCTTGACGGTCGATGAACATAACCAAGTCAGCAAATCTTGCTCTGAATCCTCTCTTTTCCAGGATCTCATATGCCACGTTCCGCCATTTTTCTTTCATCTTATATGGCAGTTTGGATACCACTATTTTCATATTTGTCGGGTTATCCATCTCCTCCATAAACTCGACATCTTCCATTGTATTACGGCAACCAGTCAAAAACACAGCATATGCATTGAGTGATTTTCCGTCTTCAGATCGGATCTGTGGCCAGTTCAAAGCTTTGTTGATGTAAGCACTGGCTATCATTAGCTCATCACCGTAATGCTTCTGAAGCAGTCGCTTTGCTTCTGTGAATCCTCTGCGCGGTGGCATATGTTCGCAGCTTTGCACCAGCTCTTGTGGTTCTCCTGCAGTGTACTGTTGCAAATAATACAGCTTGTCTTGATCGTTATCAGTTCTCTGTTCAATAGCCTGTTCAAAGGCTCTAATAAACGATCTGTATGTAAGTGGATCACCTCTGAACACTGCAACATCTTTAATTGGTAGCTGAGCTTGTTTCTGTTGAGTAACCAACATCTCTGTGATCATATTCTGTTTCTGCATTACTTGGAGAATGCCATCACTGTTTTTGTCACGCTCTTGTCTGTCAGTGTTGTCCGTGTGTCTTGTCCTACCAACCTGTGGCTCCGTGTGAAACAGTCTGGAAGGAATCTTCATTTCAGCTGCAGGCTGGTTTGTGAGTGAAGATGGTCTCCTTTCACTTTTCTTTCGTTGGACTCCACTTGTTACATGTGAGCGGACATAGCTATTCATGCCATCTTCAGATCTCTCATACTCCTTTAAAACTTTTACTGTAGCTCGTTTCTCTGCAATAGCTGCTTCTAAATTCAATTTTTCCAGCTTGGCTCTGATGCGTGCTTCTTCCATCTCAAGCTCTTGCTTTTGACTCAAAACTGCAGCACGTTCTACAAGTCCAGCTAACTTTGCTTCTTCAGCAGCACGAGCTGATGATGTTCTGGAGGATGTGACAGATGTGCGTCCCAAAAGTGAACTCTTTTTCCCTGACGGTTTAACCGACACTTGTGATGCACTATCTTCAGGAGTCACGTCATCATTTGCATCAACAGCTGACAAATGTTCTTTTTCCTTTTTGCTTTTATGCACAGCATCCATCCATTTTTCAACATTTTTAGCAAACTCAGTGATTGTTTGCATCTTAGGGTCAACCCAACTGGTTTTATCTGCATTCTTCTCTTCCTCTGGCAGAAGATTCCATACTTGGTAAGTAACATCTTCAAACTCAGTGATCAGAGAACGAAAATCATTGTCCATGAACTTTTGAACTTTTTGCAGATTGTCATCATCACTCATCAAATTTTCAATTTCTCTTGTCTTACCAGTGATCTTGGCTAAAACAGCTCTTCTGAATCCAATGAGTCTGTGCAGCTTATCCTCTAGCGCCCTCTCCGTCAGCTTAATTGGTCTCTTTTTTTCCACTTCTGCCGCATCAATTAACTCCTTTTTCTCGGCCATTCTTCAGCAAAGCAGTGCATAAATTGTGTGCAAATGAGTAAAGAATGTCCACTTTACACATCCAAACGTGTGCAACACAACTTCTGAAAGATGCACAAACTTCAAAGGCTTTCATAAAAGACGAGTTATCCTAATTGCGTGCGGCGCATCCACTGCGAGGCGAGCTTCATTGACTGCAACTTCACCATCCATGTTCATTCAGATCCGACTTTAAAAGTCATGTTTTCATTCTTTTTCGGAGGTTTCATAGCATCAAGCACATACCATGATGTCGTGTTGCGTCTGGTCTCCAAGCCGTGCGTCGGGCGTCACCTGGATGTACTCCGATGGCGAGTTAACGAGCTCGTTGCGCACCCGCGGCTCCGTCTTGTTAGTCCTCACAGAGTAGTTTTTCTACTAATGTCGTGGCCTTTCCTTCTGACTTTCAAAAGCCACATGAGAGGGTGAGGGGAGGTATTCGTACTGGAAAGAATTAGGCGTTGTCTTGTTTTCAAAAAAGGTTTACTTGTGAAAAATAAACAAACAATATACATCCATTTCTTCCTTTTACTTTCTGTTCTTTCCGTTCTTTCCGTTCTTTCCTTTCTTTCCGTAGAAAAACTGTCTCCAGCTCGCCGCTCTCATCTAGACTGAGGCGGTCTGTGATGTCATCTACCTTATATTAACACTGTTGACCAGCAGGTGGCAGAATAACATGCAGTCCTATAAATTAAATAAACTTAGAAATATAAATTACCCTCTAGGTTTTTAACTATGCATTATGGCTCCTACAGGTATGTTGCCTACTAAACAGACTGTCTTACTCACATTTCACATCAATAAAGATGTATTCAGATGTCCTCTTCCATGGCTGGTTCTCAGCTGTACAGTAATACTCTCCAGAGTCAGAGGACTGGATGGAGCTGAGGACAAGCTGTGGTTCTTTACTGAGAGGTTGAAGGTCTGGATTTACATTCTTCTTGTACCAGGTGTATTTAGCTGCTGGGTTAGCATCACTGCTACACGTCAGATTCACTGAACTGCCCTCCACTATCTCAGCAGAGGGACTCACTGACACAGAGGGAAGCTTTGGAGTATCTGGAAGAGAACACATAGATGGTAGATGATAGAAGAAGCAAATGTTTGACAGAAAGTGAGGAGTGAAAGTTGATTCCCTCATTGCTGCTCATATTAAGATAAACTGTCTGTTACCTTGGATACATTTTGACATTGTGTTAGTGACATAGTTAGGTAAACTCACATACAGAGTTAACAGAGTGTAAACATTTTTATAAAAACAGCAGTGATGCCCCCATTTTTTAATTTTCACAGTGAGACTGACGATATAATGAATCTAGTTGTTAACCGCCTAGTAAAAGAGTTTCTCTAATAGGAAGGATGAAACATTTCTACATTTTTTAAACTACATATTTCTCTGCAGTAACAGGGATCATGTTGTATTGTATTGATACTGACAACAGTAGAACTTGAAGAAAAAAACCTGTTGCCAATAACAAGTGAGACAGTGGGGTCACTCCTACTAGAAATACATGAAGTCATTGTACAGTACTTTAGATAAAAGGCTTCACAAGATGCTGTTATGTTAGTGGAAGACTGTGAAGAAAACTCACAAACTGTAGGAGAGAGGAAATCCTCATATCCTGTAACAGCACAGGAATAGCTGTCTGCATAGTTGAAGTTGGTTGAATAAGAAGAAGATGTTTCTCCACTAATTTTCTGTCCATTCTTGTACCAGATGAAGGAAGAATGATCAGGCAGACAACTGCTGCTGTGACACTTCAGCTCAGCTGAGGAAGGATTGATCGTTGATGGGATCACCTTCACCTGGAGATCTGGAACTGTGAAGAAAGGACAGAAATGTAATTTATGTTCATACACACAAACATTCACGGTGACATTTCCAAGATATTAACCATCCAAGATTCAAGCAAGACTTTCCATGAAAATGTTACCTGTGACAGTCAAAGTGACTCCAGGTACACCAGAATATTTCCCTCCTGGTTGGTTTGTTATGAACCTGAACTTGTACTCAGCTGAGTCTCTCTCTCTCAGGTCTGTGATTCTCAGAGTGCAGTCGTTCTTATCACAGTGATACTGCACACGACCTGCGTACTCTGAGTCTGTTCTCAGATCTACATGTTCATTAATGCTCTCTTTAGTAAACCAGAATGTTTCATCAACTGCAGTATCAACATTATTTTTCCTGGATGGGTATCTGTAGGTGCAGCGTATGTCCACTGCTGATCCTTGTAAAGCACAGATGTGAATAGAAGTGTAAGTCACTCCCCAGTCATCCTGACCCTGTACCACTGTAACACAGAGCACATCAGAAACCACAATCAGATTTAAAAGAAGTTAAGAATCAGTGAATAAGACAGTGTGGATCATGGCACCAATATGATTTTATCTTCAGTCGTTCTCATCCAAACATCCTGTTATTTTCCTTGTTTGTTGTAGTTTTGAAAAAGCTTAATCAGAACACCTATGTGTCTTATATTCACCGTTCACATAGTTTTTCCTCATGTTTATTTTCAACACTTTATATTTGCCCCTTTGAATAAAGCCTGGGTGAACACAGGAATATAAAAGTCCAAAGACAAACTGTTTTCTTTGGATTTACTGTACAAAAAAACTGTTTTAGATGCTGTTTACAGTTAAGGCTGTTGAGGCTACAATCATTGCTGCAGGCGACCCCAGTTCGAATCCCGCACTGAGCAGTCCTATCCTGCATGTCATTGCCCCCTTCTCTGCCCCTCATTTCCTTTCTCTCTCTCTCTATTAACCTGTACAATAAAGGCAAAAAGCCCCAAAAATATACTTTAAAAAAAAATATCTGCACTGAGACAGAGCATGGTACAGTCTGAAGGTGCAGTGAAGGAACAAGAATATATTGAAGCTGTGAACATTAATGTGGTTTTACTGAACAGGATGAGAAGAAGAAACTGAATCATTAAAGAGTCTGTGCTTGTGGTTAGTTTCCTGTCTGTCAGTTCTGTGGTAAAGTTGCTACTCAGTTAAGTGTGAAAACCAAAAAGAAATGCAGAACATGACTTACTGGAAACTTCTGAAAGCCGCCAAAATAAAATAGGTGTCAACATGTTTTCACAGGGTGGTTGAAATGTCATAGTTGTAACAGCTAAAACAGTCGTCCAGCTCTACAGTACAGAGTGCAGAAATCACCAAACTGATTAAAAACATCATGATAAGATAAAATTCTCAGTGCATTGCTGTACCATCATATAACTATGAATATATTCATATGCATGAATAAAAATATGTGATTCTTACAATCTATGGAGGGAGGGAGGACAAACCATATCAGCCAGGCCCCACCCCCACCACTCATGACGCAGACACAGCTCAACATCTTATTACAGTGTTTTTACCATTTTGACTTCATTCAAACCTAGAAAAGTGCTGATCTGGGATGTTTTTGACTTTATTAAAATGACTTCATGCTATTATGAATAAGTGTGCTAAATGTCCTACAATGTAAATGTAGATATACAGTACCTGACACAGAGAGAAGGAAGACAACAAATCCACTCGATGCTGCTGTTAAACTCATAGCTGCTCCTCTCATCTCTCTGTGAGGCTTTAGAGACAATAAAATACATCAAATAATGTAAACAACATGTAATAGTCATATCAGTAAACTGTTCTACTTACAGCAGAGAAGGATGTTGTCTGTTAAGATGCTCGTCGTCTGTGATCTGTGAGCAGAAGTCAGATATCAGGATGTTAAATGACTTGATATCGTGGGAACAGTTCAGCGTGTAAAGAAATACGTGACATATGTGACCGATGTGTGACATTTGGTTTGAAGCATCTCCTCACACATCTAGTGCATGTTGAGACACTGAATACACCCCCATGAGTTCAAAGTATGTAGTGCATCAGTATGAGAAGTAAGAAGTCACATGCTGAGCAGATTGTTTATCGTAAGTAATAAGAAACAAATAAAAATTAAAGTATATCAGGAAATGATTCAGAGGTTTGTGTTTAAATCAGATAACAACATGTTTTACATTTACAATTGTAAACTCACTCATTCACAATCACTCTGACTGTAACACAGAGCTCATCAGAAATCAGTTCTTCTGCTGTGTAAAGATGTACTGATGCTCTCTACAGTTCATTTCTTTGACTTTACCCTTATCAAGAAAAAAGGCTGAATATTGAAGACACAAATAAACATAAACATTAAAAATGACGTACCTACTTTTTGAAATAAACACCCAAATCTCACAATGTGACTGCAAAATGAATCGAAAACTATCTGTAGTGTTAGACGCTGAAGGAACCTGCGAAAAACATTTTTTTCTTATTTAGGAGAACTGAGCCTTTAAAGCAGACAGTGGAGGGAGACCTCAGTGATGAAGCCTGAATCTGCAACACGGAAGCTTCACCACTAGATGGCAGTGAAACATCAGAGATACTGAATCACAACCCTGAGACAACATTTTACCATCCATCACTGATTGTTTACACACATTTTAATGTACTTTCAGTACTTTTCACTTTTTATGATTGAGTTGCATCTTAATATATTTACACTTGACATTAAATTCATTAATCATTACAGTTAGAGGTTCAGTTTCAGAAGCATTGATTGTTCACATTGGTGACCTTGTTGTACAGTAGTTGAACAAACTCTCACAGTCGAGGTGTCTAAGTATGAAAATGATTCAGTCAGTGATCTACAGCTGTCACTAACAAATATGGACTGTTATACTGAAAAGGCTTCATACTCAGTAAACTGTCACATATTCTGCTTCACTGAGTGACCCCAAAGAGTTTAAATGCACTGAAAAGAAGATAAACAGCTAACATGACAATTAAGATCTCCTTCAATACAAACTGTGTCTGTGCATCTTCATTTTAGCAACATCCCAAAATCATATTAAAGTATGTTACTGTGACAAGTTTCCTCCTTAACTCGAGGGAAAGTAAGAAATAAATTAGCACAAAAGAACAGATTTAAAGAAAATATTTAAATTTTAATTGTCTTCATATCTGGTAAATACATTCAGATCCTGAAAAATAAACATAAAAACTATTTAAAGCTGAAACTTAATGCACACTGTCGCCCTCTGCAGCAGTGAGAGGGAACTGAAATCATGTTTCCAACTACAGAGATGTTGTGGAAGCTGGATGTTTATTGTATATCAGCCACTGCAATACCTGGATAATGTGACATTCAGCAAAGTGTGATAGAACTGAGATTATGTTTGATGTGTGAAAATATACAGTAAACTGCACATGAAGCTAATCAGGATTCCTCAAAAGTGATTAATTACAGTATGTACACATTTAAAATAACAGTTTGCATTGCAGCTCTAATCCTAAATATCTGTAATATAACTAAAAATAAGCTTGCATTAGATCAGACAGAACACTCAGTAAATTATAAATCAGTTGAGTCACACACACCACCTGATATTCAACTGATCTAAACAATCAATCATGTTTGACACGTGGACATGATTCAGTTCAAGCTGCCATCAGCACATTCTTCTCAAAGCTTCTGCTACATGCTGTTACTGACTGTCTGTGCTGCTCACTTCTACCTTCTTTTATACAGTCTATGATAGTAAGCAGACCGTTTACACTGTAGTAAACTACACGATAACCCACAATGCATTTCGCTCCTACCCGAACTGAAATCAGCAGGCTGAAGCTGATTTCATTTTAGCTCTAACTCTGTAAATATACCACTTTATCCACATTTCTAACCTTTTTAGGTGGGAAAATAAAGTAGCCCTTTAGATCCACAATGTGACGCTAATTTGTCCAAATAGCACCTGTTTAAAGTTTTGTTCCTGCGATTTTGGAGTTAGCCGTAGCGAGTAACGCACTTCCGGCCATTTTCACAAAATAAAATACTCGTTACCTTTTATTATTAAGAAAACAATAACGATAGAATTGGTGCTTTTATTTTGAAAACAGGAAGCGAACATACCCTCGCTGGAGCTAATTTATTTTTTTTTCCCGCTGGAGCTAACTCTGTGACGTTTGTATTTTGGGTTTTTTTTTTCGGAAGTTGCGTTGCATCTTGGATATTTTGAGTGTGAGTACTCAGCTCTTGATGCATACTCTGTGTTTCTGGAGAATCTAGTAAACCATCCAGGAACTTTTCACATACTCTAAATCAAATACTACGCATTTGAAACACACTACTTACTTCAAATGACGTCAGTTAGTACGAGTAGTAGGAAAGTATGCGGTTTCGAACAGACCCATTGACTTACTTCTCCGTCCTTGTGTCCAGGAACCTTTGCTTGTCATACTGTCTGCCAGTGACCAGAGAGGATCTCCACCATCCAGCCATCTGTATCTGCACTGGATTCAATCACTGCCTGACTTCGCTTTACGAAGTTGTTTTCCCTGGTGACTGCCTGCACTTCCCTTGTCATCACACATTGCATCTTTGTAAATAAACTCTTCGATTATTTGCCTTGTCTTGGTGTCCTGCGCTTAGGTCCCTTAGTTTGCCGTAACAATTTCACAAACTAAACAGCACAAAACTTGAATCCTCTCAGATTTCTTCATCAAAATACCTATTTCTCGCCTATTTTCCACTATAACACTCAAGTAGGCAGGTGTTTCGGTCTAATCTCGACATCCACTGTCTTCCTAACCTGCAGCCAATTACCACCTGTGACACCAACTGATATCAAGCAGGTTGTTCCAATTCCTAAAACCTGCAATCTCTGCAATAGCCAGCAGGGGGCGAGTCTATTGGTTCAACATTTTCACAGGGAGTTTATGGTATCAATTGCTACCTTCAAGTCTCCAATACAGCGTGATGTTCATTTTGTAAATTATGGTTGCCATAAATCTAAATTTGATGATAAAGCCAGTCATCAGCACAGACTGAAAGTAGAAATTATTTTTTATAAACTCACAGGGAATACTTCTATACATATTTGACATGTCAGCCACTTTTAACATGAACACCTGACACTGACTGACTAAATACATGACTGAGAATAAGGAAAAACATAATTGCTCTCTTTAGATGAATATTCTAGCAGTACATGAAAAAATGAGTTGGAGCTTTTCTTTTTTCTTCTTCAGATTGCTGAAGTAATAAAAAAAATTAAAAACAAACAAATGTGAGATTGCTGATGTGTTCATGACATTTTGTTGACTGTGCTGTACAGTGCAGCTGGATCGTCCCCAGTTTGCTGACCTCTGGTTCTGAGAGGGGAAATTAAAACAATAAATCAGGTGAATCTGAAGATAATGTATTAAATTATACATCCATAATAATTAACGAAACAAGCAAATAAAATGAATAAAAAACTTAAGTAAAACTGTTGCTACTGTGTTCCTGTGTGAAGAGCTGCTCACCTCGGGGCATTACCAGCTCTGTTAAATTTGACAGCAGCGTACTCGGTAACCTCTTGTTCCTCCATGTGTCTGTGGAGCTGATCTGATCTGATGTTGGAGTAGAGAGGATCTGCCTGGTTGTTGGAGAACTGCACACTGGCATACAGAAGGTTATCTTGCTCTGGCTGTGTCTGGAGGGTGATAGAAATGAGGAAAGAAGGTTTCTGTGAAGAAGGATTGTTAAGAAACAACATGAAGAGCTTCACAGTCAGATTAGTTTTCTAGTGTCACTTTAAGATAGTGAGTGTGGATGTGTGAAACCAGGATAGAATAGTATAACTCTCCCTCCTCACCCTCTCTCTGTCGTCTGGTCTCTCCTCAGCCTCAGACGATTGATTGGAGACTCTCTTTTTCCTGGTGAAGAGAATTAATTAAAAACACAAATGACTGAGTTTTCAACAATTATTCAGGGAAACAGAACTGCTTACCTCATCCATAGGTAGACAGAGAGGATTATTATTGTTATTATCATTACTATTGTCAACATTATGATAGACAGGAGAACAGCAGTTGTTACTCCAGCAGTGATTGGTTGTCGTGTTCCTGGGTTATAGAGATCAATAAGAAAATACACACAGTTAATCAGCGTGTTACAGCATGTTTGGGTCCAATGTTTCGATATATGTATATTCAGCTCTCTTCACACACAACTACAATAAGTGCAAACATCTGGATTATGACAGCTGGATTGTAAATGTCTATGGCTCTGAAGGAAAAATAAACCTTTCACAACAATCAGATGTAAGGTGGAGTTATAATGTCCTCTTCTGTTCTGGGCTTCACAGTAATAATTCCCACTGTGTTCAGGTCTGACATCAGTGATGGTGAAGATCTGTCCTGATGCTTTTGGTGAGTCTTCATTCTCCTTGTACCAGGTGTAATTAGCTGCTGGGTTAGCATCGCTGCTACAGGTCAGAGTCACTGAACTGCCCTCAATGATTTCACCAGAGGGACTCACTGACACAGAGGGAAGCTTTGGACGATCTGAAGGAGAAAACATAGTTGGTCAACAGTGGAATAACTGACACAATGTAAGAAGCAAATGTTTGACACAAAATGAGGAGTGAAAGTTGATTCCCTTGTTGCTGCTCATATTAAAATCAACTGTCTGTTACCTTGGATACATTTTGACATTGTGTTAGTGACATAGTTAGGTAAACTCACACACTGAAGGAGAGCGGTAATCCTCATGTCCTTTCAAAGCACAGGAGATGTTGTCACCAGGATTAAACTGCCCTGAATAAAGAGAAGTTTCCTCCTTCATCATTTTCTGTCCGTTCTTGAACCAGATGTACGAAATACGACCTGCTGGACTGCAGCTGCTGAGACATTTCAGCTCTGGCTCCATATGAGACTGATGGACTGGTATTGTGATCACCTGCACCTGGAGAGCTGCATATGTGAGGAAGGACAATATTATCACCACTCGTTCTAAATAATCATAGATGAACATGCACATCAAGACATCAGTTACAATTACTAGAAGTAATATAGAGCTGTAACTGTATTCAAAATGTATGTTTGTAATGTGATGATTGTGACGATTGATCATTAGTAAAAACTTCAATGTTTTTAAAAGTACAAATGTTTGTGTATTTATGTCTGTTTGTGTTCATCAGTACCTGTGACAGTCAGAGTTGTTCCAGGTAAACTACTCCTCCATTCAAAGCTTCTTGTTTTGAATGTGAAGTGATACTGGACTGAATCGCTCTCTCTCAGGTCAGAGATTCTCAGAGTGGAGCATCCCCTCTCTGTTTTAAGGACCTGAACACGACCTGTATACTGGGAGTCTTTACTAAGGTCCTCAGGCTGTGAGGGATTCTGCCACTGATGACTACGATTAGGACTGAACCAGAATGATGTGACATCTCCATGGTATACTGTGTATGTGCAGGAAATGTCCACTGATGAGCCTCTGAAGGCACAGATGCTTCTGTCAGTGTAAATCACTCTGTTGCAGGATTGACCAAAGACACCTGAAAGATAAAATTAATTTAAAATAGCAGAGTTAGTCCTAAATACTTGTTGTGTGGATGTGTGTGTGTGTGTGTGTGTGTATGTGTGTGTGTGTGTGTGTGTGTGTGTGTGTGTGTGTGCGTGTATTCCCCAAGAGTTTATCTATTAGGAAGGCTAAAATATTTCTAAACTGTTAAAACTACATATTTCTGTGCAGTAAAACAGAGCAGGTTGTATTGTATTGATACTGACAACAGTAGAGCTCAATGAGAAAAACTTGTTGCCAATAACAAGTGAGCAGTGGGGTCACTCCTACTAGAAATACATGAAGTCATTGTACAGTACTTTAGATAAAATGCTTCATAAGATGCTGTTATGTTAGTGGAAGACTGAAGAAAACTCACAAACTGAAGGAGAGGGGAAATCCTCATATCCTGTAACAGCACAGGAATAGCTGTCTGTATGATAGAATTTGGCAGAATAAATAGAAAATGTTTCTCCACTAATTTTCTGCCCATTCTTGTACCAGATGAAGGAAGAGCCATCAGGTAGATAACAGCTGCTGTGACACTTCAGGTCTGCCCAGGAAGAACCGGTTGTTGTTCGGACCACCTGCACCTGGAGATCTGGAACTGTGAAGAAAGAACAGAAATGTAATTTATGTTCATACACACAAACATTTTCACTGAACTATTTACAAGATATTTACCAATTCAAACTGGATACAATATTCACATTGAAATGTTACCTGTGACAGTCAAAGTGACTCCAGGTACACCAATATATTTCCCTCCTGGTTGGTTTGTTGTGAACCTGAACTTGTACTCAGCTGAGTCTCTCTCTCTCAGGTCTTTGATTCTCAGAGTGCAGTCGTTCTTATCACAGTGATACTGCACACGACCTGCGTACTCTGAGTCTGTATTCAGATCCGCATCTGCTTTATTACTCTCTTTAAACCAGAATGTTTCATCAACTGCAGTATCAACATTATTCATCCTGGATGGGTAACTGTAGGTGCAGTTTATGTCCACTGTTGATCCTTTTAAGGCACAGATGTGAGTAGAAGTGTAAGTCACTCCCCAGCCATTCTGACCTTGTACCACTGTAACACAGAGCACATCAGAAACCACAATCAGTACAGTCTGAAGATGCAGTGAAGGAACAAGAATGTATTGAAGCTGTGAACATTAATGTGGTTTTACTGAACAGGATGAGAAGAAGAAACTAAATCTTTAAAGAGTTTGCGCTTGTGGTTAGTTTCCTCTCTGTTAGTTCTTTGTTCAAGTTGCTGCTCAGCTAAGTGTGAAAACCAAAAAGAAATTCAGAACATGACGTGTTGGATGGAAACTTCTGAAAGCCACGACCAGAAAAATAGGTGTTAATACGTTTTCACAGGGAGGAGCAACTGTCATAGTTGTAACAGCTAAAAGAGTTGTAACAGCTCTACAGTACAGAGTGCAGAAATATAATTACATAAAATTCTCAGTGCATTGCATTGAGTGTATACATATGCATGAATATAAATATATGATTCTTACAATCTATGGAGGGAGGGAGGACAAACCATATCAGCCAGGCCCCACCCCCACCAGTCATGACGCAGACACAGCTCAACATCTTCATATAATGTTAATAAAATTACTTTTTCTTTTTGTACCATTTGAACTGCATTCAACAGCTATAGTTTACACATGAATAATCAGAAGTGAATGTTTGTTGTTGTAGTATAAAAGTTATTCATCATACTGCATCACAAATACATCAAATCTGCTGATCTGCAATATTTTTTAATCAATAATTTGAATTAGTTAAAACCACTTCATGCTGCTCTGAATAAGTGTGCTAAATGTCCTACAATGTAAATGTAGATATACAGTACCTGACACAGAGAGAAGGAAGACAACAAATCCACTCGCTGCTGCTGTTAAACTCATAGCTGCTCCTCTCATCTCTCTGTGAGGCTTCAGAGACAATAAAATACATCAAATAATGTAAACAACATGTAATAGTCATATCAGTAAACTGTTCTACTTACAGCTGAGAAGGACGTTGTCTGTTAAGATGCTCGTCGTCTGTGATCTGTGAGCAGAAGTCAGATATCAGGATGTTAAATGACTTGATATCGTGGGAACAGTTCAGCGTCGATAGAAATACGTGACATATGTGACCGATGTGTGACATTTGGTTTGATGCAGCTCCTCACACTTCTAGTGCATGTTGAGACTCTGAATAATAGTTCCACATATGTAGTGCATCAGTATGAGAAGTAAGAAGTAACATGCTGAGCAGAGTGTTTATCTTAAGTAATAAGAAACAAATAAAAATTAAAGTATATCAGGAAATCATTCAGAGATCTATGTTTAAATCAGATCACAAACTGTTTTACATCTAGTTGTAAACTCACTCATTCACAATCACTCTGACTGTAACACAGAGCACATCAGACATCAGTTCTTCTGCTGTGTAAAGATTCACCGACCTGTGAACCATGATACAGTTTAAATTATCAAGAAAAAAGGCTGAATATAGAAGATACAAATAAAAATGATGTACCTACCTTTTGAAATAAACACCCAAATCTCACAGTGTGACAGCAAAATTATGTGAATCTGAAAGAACATGCAATTTTTTTTTCTTATTTAGGAGAACTGAGCCTTTAAAGCAGACAGTGGAGGGAGACCTCAGTGATGATGCCTGAATCTGCAACACTGAAGCTTCACCACTAGATGGCAGTGAAACATCAGAGATACTGAATCACAACCCTGAGACAACATTTTACCATCCATCACTGATTGTTTACACACATTTGATCAATACCTAGAAATATTGACTGATTTATTAGTGTGTGTATATAATACTAGTTTAGTATTATTTTGTAGCCTATTGCTGCGTTTGCTTGTGCTTTGGGACACTTACTGGGAACTCTCATAGAGTCTTTGTTTACTGTTGTTGCCATAGAGATATGCTGAACTGTTTCTGTTAGTTTGTGTTAATTTGTTTGTAGAGGAATTAAGTAGCCCTGTGGAGTTGAGAGACCAGATGAAGTGGCTCACGAATATCTACGGACAGATCAGCCACTTCATTTCCTGTACAATCACATCTCTATCTTTTTGGCAATTTAGCTTGCCTGTGGATTAACGCCATCTTAAACGAGAGAAACAACAACTTTGTCGGCTAATATCAGGTAACACTCGTCCACTGCTTCCGCTGTGCGCATGCTTATCTGTGTGCAAAGCTTGCCACTTTCTCTCTCTCCCTCTAACTAACCACGCACACACGTACACATGCCTCATCACCCATCTGTTGGTGAGACAAGGCAGGCTAAGCTAAGCTACATGCTAATTAGCCTTCTCCTTAGCCACGTGTGTGTTGCTGAGCCGGTGTGTTTGGGAACTTTGACCATGAATCGGCACCATAGACTGTATAAAAGAAATGAGTCGGCACCCTTACGCCATTTTGTCCAGCGGAAGCAGTCCCCTTTTTTTTTTTTTTTTTTTTTTTTTTTTTTCAATGATCTTTATTTAAACATTGTGCATAACAACTGATGTACACAAAACAGTTGTACAGATAATAACCTCTATGATAACAACACATGAAATATTAGACAGGTGCTCCAATATGTATCAAAAATAAATGAATTACAAAAAAATAAAGTTATTTAAATATTGTAAGAAAATACAAAATCAAGGAAAGGAAACTATAAAATAACACAAGGGGGGGGGGGGGGGAGAGAAAAAAAAATAAAAAAGGGGGGGGGGGTGTAAGCTTTATTCTTCCTTGAAAAATCTTTCGTAAATATCTATGGATGTGATACTTTGTTTAGTGTCAATTACTGTAAGGGATTTCATGTACTCTTTGAACTCGTGCAAGAAACTTCTAAAGTTGGGTGAGGTTTTGGAGTATTTGCATTTATGTATGTGGAATTTGCCATACAAAATGAATAAGTTCATCAAAAAGGTGATGTCCTTTTCTTTATGAACAAAAAACATAATCACACTTTTGCAGTCAATTACAATGTTTATCTTGATTTTACACACTATATATTGTTCAAGTTGAGTCCAAAAGTTGATAGATTGAGCACAGTGGTAGAATAAATGAGTTAAGGATTCTGGTTCCGTATTGCAAAAAATGCATTTATTTTCAATATCTAAAAATTTAGAGAAATATAAATTTGTTGGATATATAGTGTGTAAAATTTTGATGTGAACCTCTTTTATTTTATTGGAAATACAGAACTTATAAGGCAAGGTCCAGGCCTTCTTCCAGTCAGTGTCCATAAAGATGTTATCCCAAAAAGCTTTCCCTCGTGGAGTAATTTTCCTCTTTTCATAAAAAATATTACGTATATGCTTGTTGTTACATTTAGAATCCATTACATCAAGTCCATTTAACATCAGAAGAGGTTTTATTCTCAGTGTTTCTTGATACTGATAATGGCATCTCATAAGGAGAGACAGACCATTAGGGATTGCTTTAGTTACGTAATTAAATTCTTTACTTGTAACAGGAAAGGCTTTAAGACGAAGAAAACGTTCATAACTAAGCATTATCCCATGACAGTCGAAAAGGTCACATATAAAAATAATGTTCTTATCAATCCATTTCTGTTTAAATATGGACTTTTTCCTGACAGTAACATCTTCATTATTCCATATTATAGCTTTATGAGGAGAAAAGTTGTGGGAATAGCACAATTTCCAACGGAAGCAGTCCCCGTAACTGCATCCTGTTCTTGTGTGACGAGACTTGCAGCAGACCGTAGTCCGCCATCTTGAACGCCATCGCTCCTGAACACACCACTCTCTCTCACACACACCTGTTTATCTTTTACAGTTCTCCATACACATCTGTTGTTGTTCGTCTATTAGTTATGGTGGTAGTACAATTTGTAACTATTCATTGATTAACTTAATTAATCATTTGTTAATACATGTTTTAGTTTTATAGAGAAGCGTTTTGTGATCATTGTGCATATGTTGTTGTGATAAGTGGCTGATCAAAATAGTCAGAGCTCAGACTTCATTACTTCACCTTTCCTATTTGATTCTTGATTGAGGCTAAATTGACTTTTTTGTTTGGTTATTGTTCCGGTCTTCCCGGTGGTGCCCCAAATTAATAATTAGAATAGATTATTCTTTATTTTCTTGTTAATAATTAATCATGATTTCTGATAGGCTAATTATTAGTCATTATTAATAACCAAACACATTCCCTTCTACTCTAACCAACACACTGATTACACCACCATGAGTTCATAGATGTGTAGTGCATCAGTATGGGAAGTAAGAAGTCACATGCTGAGCACAGTGTTTATTGCAAGTATTAAGAAACTAATAAAGTACATCAAAAATTAAACAGATCTATGTATACATCAGATCACAAAATGTTTTACATTTACAGTTGTAAACTCACTCATTCACAATCATTCTGACTGTAACACAAAGCACATTAGAAATCTGTTCTCCTGCTGTGTAAAGATGTACTCATGGCCCCTATAGAAAATCTCTTTGACCTTTAAACTATGAAACAGTTTAACTGAACAAGAAAAAAAGCAAAACATCGAGACATATACAAAATATTGTTTTGGTTCTGTCAGATACATTTTGTAATGAGATGTTATTTATATAACTACCACAGGAGGTCAGTGAGAAAATGTGTGTTTTCTTATTCAGGTGAACTGATCCTTTAAAGCAGACAATGACGGGAGACCTCAGTGATGAAGCCTGAATCTGCAACACTGAAGCTTCACCACTAGAGGGCAGTGAAACATCAGAGATACTGAATCACAACACTGAGACAACATTTTACCATCCATCACTGATTGTTTACACACATTTAAAGTTACTTTCAGTACTTTTCACTTCTTATGATTGATTTGCATCTTAATATGTTTACACTTGACATTAAATTCATTAATCATTACAGTTAGAGGTTCAGTTTCAGAAGCATTGATTGTTCACATTGGTGACCTTGTTGTACAGTAGTTGAACAAACTCTCACAGTCGAGGTGTCTAAGTATGAAAATGATTCAGTCAGTGATCTACAGCTGTCACTAACAAATATGGACTGTTATACTGGAAAGGCTTCATACTCAGTAAACTGCCACATATTCTGCTTCACTGAGTGACCCCAAAGAGTTTAAATGGACTGAAAAGAAGATAAACAGCTAACATGACAATTAAGGTCTTCTTCAATACAAACTGTGTCTGTGTATCTTCATTTTAGCAACATCCCAAAATCATAATAAAGTATGTTACTGTGACAAGTTTCCTCCTAAACTCGAGGGAAAGTAAGAAACAAATTAGCAGAAAAGAACAGATTTAAAGAAAAGATTAACATTTTATTTGTCTTCATATCTGGTAAATACATTCAGATCCTGAAAAATAAAAATAAAAACTATTTAAAGCTGAAACTTTCTGCACACTGTCGCCCTCTGCAGCAGTGAGAGGGAACTGAAATCATGTTTCCAACTACAGAGATGTTGTGGAAGCTGGCTGTTTATTGTATATCAGCCACTGCAATACCTGGATAATGTGACATTCAGCAAAGTGTGATAGAACTGAGATTATGTTTGATGTGTGAAAATATACAGTAAACTGCACAAGAAGCCAATCAGGATTCCTCAAAAGTGATTAATTACAGTATGTACACATTTAAAATAACAGTTTGCATTGCAGCTCTAATCCTAAATATCTGTAATATAACTAAAAATAAGCTTGCATTAGTTCAGACAGAACACTCAGTAAATTATAAATCAGTTGAGTCACACACACCACCTGATATTCAACTGATCTAAACAATCAATCATGTTTGACACGTGGACATGATTCAGTTCAAGCTGCCATCAGCACATTCTTCTCAAAGCTTCTGCTACATGCTGTTACTGACTGTCTGTGCTGCTCACTTCTACCTACTGCTGCTGCTGCTGAAAACTGAACATGAAAACGTCCACATGGTCCTCTACAGCCTCTCTCTCTCCACTCTCATATTTCACTGTTGTACTACTTTCTGTTTCCATCAGGTGAGTCCAGCCTCTGGTTCAACTGCATCACAACAAAATCACATGACATTTAGATGAGGTACATCTAATAATCGTAACTATGAATCTGATGTCAGCCTGTTTTTTACCTTTCAGGAGGCTCCAACCTGACTGGATTTTACTCCAGGTCTTCCTGCTCCTCTGTGTCTTCTGTCTGTGCTGCAGTGACGGACCTGCAAGTCTGAGACGTCCTCATATACAGGATAAGAGTCCAACTGATAGACAGAGATGACAATATGAGCCTCAGTTAGCCTTATACATGCATACTGTCAGAATACAAATCAGAAAAAGACTTTAATAATAATGCTTCAGACTAAATTCTATTCTGAAATATTTACTGGTTTCTAATCAGTAAGCTGTTCCTTAAAATTAAATTCACTTAATGATTTCATATTGATAATAAAATGTCAGTAAGGTCTCTCTCTCACCTCTATAGTCTCTACAGGTTGATTTAGTTCAGTGGTGGAGCTCAGAGTTTTCTTCTTCCTGGATTGAATCCAACAAAAACAAAAAATATTTAATGACAAGAAAACTCATTATTCAAAATCTATGTTTGTGTTTTGAAAAGTAAAAGAAAAATAATTATTGTCTTCAATATTGTCTTACCTCATCCACAGAATCAAGAGAAGCAGAGGAATCAGCATCAGGACCGCCAGAATCAACCTGATGATGTTCATCATCAATACTGATTTCCCTAAAAAATTAGACCAACAGAAAGCAGATAAACCTCTTCTGACCTCTTGTGCAGTATACAGTCTGTAGTCATTGTGTGTGTGTGTGTGTGTGTGTGTGTGTGTGTGTGTGTGTGTGTGTGTGTGTGTGTGTGTGTGTGTGTGTGTGTGTGTGTCTGTCTGTGTGTGTGTGTGCATGTGCATGATTTACCTTTCACAACAGTATTGAGGGTCAATGAGACAACAGTCAGATGTAAGGTGGAGTTATGACTTCCTATTTTGTTCTGGGCTTCACAGTAATAATTCCCACTGTGTTCAGGTCTGACATCAGTGATGGTGAAGATCTGTCCTGATGCTTTTGGTGAGTCTTCATTCTCCTTGTACCAGGTGTAATTAGCTGCTGGGTTAGCATCACTGCTACAGGTCAGAGTCACTGTACTGCCCTCAATAATTTCACCAGAGGGACTCACTGACACAGAGGGAAGCTTTGGAGCATCTGGAGGAGAAAACATAGTTGGTCAACAGTGGAATAACTGACACAATGTAAGAAGCAAATGTTTGACTCAAAGTGAGGAGTGAAAGTTGATTCCCTCGTTGCTGCTCATATTAAAATCAACTGTCTATTACCTTGGATACATTTTGACATTGTGTTAGTAACATAGTTAGGTAAACTCACACACTGAAGGAGAGCGGTAATCCTCATGTCCTTTCAAAGCACAGGAGATGTTGTCACCAGGATTAAACTGCCCTGAATAAAGAGAAGTTTCCTCCTTCATCATTTTCTGTCCGTTCTTGAACCAGACGTTAGAAATACGACCTGCTGGACTGCAGCTGCTGAGACATTTCAGCTCTGCCTCCATATGCGACTGATGGACTGTTATTGTGATCACCTGCACCTGGAGAGCTGCATATGTGAGGAAGGACAATATTATCATCACTTGTTCTAAATAATCATAGATGAACATGCACATGAAGACATCAGTTACAATTCCTCGAAGTAGTGAAGAGCTGTAACTGTATTCAATATGTATGTTTGTAATGTGTTGACGATCGATCATTAGTAAAAACTTAGTTACTTACTTACCTACTAAAAGTACTAATGTTTGAGTATTTATGTCTGTTTGTGTTCATCAGTACCTATGACAGTCAGAGTTGTTCCAGGTAAACTACTCCTCCATTCAAAGCTTTGTGTTTTGAATGTGAAGTGATACTGGGCTGAATCGCTCTCTCTCAGGTCAGAGATTCTCAGAGTGGAGCGTCCTCTCTCTGTTTCAAGGAGCTGAACACGACCTGCATACTGGGAGTCTTTACTAAGGTCCTCAGGCTGTGAGGGATTCTGCCACTGATGACTACGATTAGGACTGAACCAGAATGATGTGACATCTCCATGGTATACTGTGTATGTGCAGGAAATGTCCACTGATGAGCCTCTGGAGGCACAGATGCTTCTGTCAGCGTACTTCAATCTGTTGCAGGATTGACCATAGACACCTGAAAGATAAAATTAAATTAAAGCAGCACAGTTAGTCCTAAATACTTAGTCGTGTGTGTCTGTGTGTGTGTGTGTGTGTGTGTTTGCGCGTGTGTGTATTCCCCAAGAGTTTATCTATTAGGAAGGCTAAAATATTTCTAATCTGTTAAAACAACATATTTCTCTGCAGTAACACAGAGCAGGTTGTATTGTATTGATACTGACAACAGTAGAGCTCAGTGAGAAAAACATGGTGCCAATAACAAGTGAGGCAGTGGGGTCACTCATACTAGAAATACATGATGTCATTGTACAGTACTTTAGATAAAAGGCTTCACAAGATGCTGTTATGTTAGTGGAAGACTGAGAAGAAAACTCACAAACTGAAGGAGAGGGGAAATCCTCATATCCTGTAACAGCACAGGAATAGCTGTCTGTATGATAAAATTTGGATACATGAGTAGAAGATGTTTCTCCACTAATTTTCTGTCCATTCTTGTACCAGATGAAGGAAGAACGATCAGGTAGACGACAGCTGCTGTGACACTTCAGCTCAGCTGAGGAAGGATTGATCGTTGATGGGATCACCTGAACCTGGAGATCTGGATCTATGAAGAAGGACAATATTATCATAACTTGTTCTAAATAATCATAGATGAACATGAATATCAAGACGTCAGTTATAATTACTAGAAGTAGTGTAGAGCTGTAACTGTATTCAACATGTATGTTTGTAATGTGATGACGATCGATCATTAGTAAAAATTTACTTACTTACTAAAAGTACTAATGTTTGAGTATTTATGTCTGTTTGTGTTCATCAGTACCTGTGACAGTCAGAGTTGTTCCAGGTAAACTACTCCTCCATTCAAAGCTTTGCGTTTTGAATGTGAAGTGATACTGGGCTGAATCGCTCTCTCTCAGGTCAGAGATTCTCAGAGTGGAGTGTCCTCTCTCTGTTTTAAGGACCTGAACACGACCTGCATACTGGGAGTCTTTAGTAAGGTCCTCAGGCTGTGAGGGATTCTGCCACTGATGACTACGATCAGGACTGAACCAGAATGATGATGTGACATCTCCATAGTATACTGTGTATTTGCAGGAAATGTCCACTGATGAGCCTCTGGAGGCACAGATGCTTCTGTCAGTGTAAATCACTCTGTTGCAGGATTGACCATCAACACCTGAAAGATAAAATTAATTTAAAACAGCAGAGTTAGTCCTAAATACTTTTTGTGTGTATGTCTGTGTATGTGTGTTTGTTTGCGCGTGTGTGTATTCCCCAAGAGTTTATCTATTAGGAAGGGTAAAATATTTCTAATCTGTTAAATCAACATATGTCTCTGCAGTAACACAGAGCAGGTTTTATTGTATTGATACTGACAACAGTAGAGCTCAATGAGACAAACATGGTGCCAATAACAAGTGAGGCAGTGGGGTCACTCCTACTAGAAATACATAAAGTCATTGTACAATACTTTAGATAAAAGGCTTCACAAGATGCTGTTATGTTAGTGGAAGACTGTGAAGAAAACTCACAAACTGAACGAGAGGGGGAATCCTCATATCCTGTAACAGCACAGGAATAGCTGTCTGCATGATTGAAGTTGGTTGAATAAGTAGAAGATGTTTCTCCACTAATATTCTTTCCATTGTTGTACCAGATGAAGGAAGAATCATCAGGTAGACAACTGCTGCTGTGACACTTCAGCTTTGCTGAGGAAAGATTGATTGTTGATGGGATCACCTGCACCTGGAGATCTGGATATGTGAAGAAAGAACAGAAATGTAATTTATGGTCATACACAAACATTCACAGAAATATTTTCAAGATATTTACCAATTCAAACTGGATACAATCATCCAGTGAAAATGTTACCTGTGACATTCAAAGTGACTCCAGGTAAACCAGCATATTTCTCTCCTTGGTTTGTTATGAACCTGAACTTGTACTCAGCTGAGTCTCTCTCTCTCAGGTCTGTGATTCTCAGAGTGCAGTCGTTCTTATCACAGTGATACTGCACACGACCTGCGTACTCTGAGACTGTTCTCAGATCCACAAGTTCATTATTACTCTCTTTAGTAAACCAGAATGTTTCATCAACTGCAGTATCATCATTATTTATCCTGGATGGGTAACTGTAGGTGCAGTTTATGTCCACTGTTGATCCTTTTAAGGCACAGATGTGAGTAGAAGTGTAATTCACTCCCCAGTCATTCTGACCCTGTACCACTGTAACACAGAGCACATAAGAAACCACAATCAGTACAGTCTGAAGATGCAGTGAAGGAACAAGAATGTATTGAAGCTGTGAACATTAATGTGGTTTTACTGAACAGGATGAGAAGAAGAAACTAAATCTTTAAAGAGTTTGCGCTTGTGGTTAGTTTCCTCTCTGTTAGTTATTTGTTCAAGTTGCTGCTCAGCTAAGTGTGAAAACCAACAAGAAATGCAGAATATGACGTGTTGGAAACTACTGAAAGCCACGACCAGAAAAATAGGTGTTAATACGTTTTCACAGGGAGGAGCAACTGTTATAGTTGTAACAGCTAAAAGAGTTGTAACAGCTCTACAGTACAGAGTGCAGAAATAAAATTACATGAAATTCTCAGTGCATTGCATTTAGTGTATGTATATGCATGAATAAACATATATGATTCTTTCAATCTATGGAGAGGGAGGGGGGACAAACCATATCAGTCAGGCCCCACCCCCACCACTCATGATACAGATACAGCTCAACATCTTCATATAATGTTAATAAAATGTTCAACAGTGCATACTGACTTTTTCTTTTTTTACCATTTGAACTGCATTCAACAGCTATAGTTTACACAGGAATAATCAGAAGTGAATGTTTGTTGTTGTAGTTTAAAAGTTATTCATCATACTGCATCACAAATACATCAAATCTGCTGATCTGCAATATTTTTTAATCAATAATTTTAAGTACTTAAAACCACTTCATGCTGCTATGAATAAGTGTGATAAATGTCCTACAATGTAAATGTAGATATACAGTACCTGACACAGAGAGAAGGAAGACAACAAATCCACTCGCTGCTGCTGTTAAACTCATAGCTGCTCCTCTCATCTCTCTGTGAGGCTTCAGAAACAATAAAATACATCAAATAATGTAAACAACATGTAATAGTCATATCAGTAAACTGTTCTACTTACAGCAGAGAAGGACGTTGTCTGTTAAGATGCTCGTCGTCTGTGATCTGTGAGCAGAAGTCAGATATCAGGATGTTAAATGACTTGATATCGTGGGAACAGTTCAGCGTCTATAGAAATACGTGACATATGTGACCAATGTGACCGATGTGTGACATTTGGTTTGATGCAGCTCCTCACACCTCTAGTGCATGTTGAGACACTGAATACACCACAATGAGTTCAACATACGTAGTGCATCAGTATGAGAAATAAGAAGTCACATGCCAAGCAGATTGTTTATCGTAAGTAATAAGAAACAAATAAAAATTAAAGTATATCAGGAAATGATTCAGAGATGTGTGTTTAACCGTGTACCGGGGGAGGCGGGGGACATTGAGTCTGAGTGGGCCATATTCCGTGCCTCCATTATTAAGGCAGCCGACCGGAGCTGTGGCCACAAGGTGGTCGATGCCTGTCGTTGCGGCAACCCCCAAACCCGCTGGTGGACACTGGCAATGAGGGATGCTGTCAAGCTAAAGAAGGAGTCCAATAGGGCCTTTTTGGCCTGTGGGACTCTGGAGGCAGCTGGCATGTATCGGCAGGCCAAGCGGAATGCAGCTACAGCGGTCGCTGAGGCAAAACCACCGGAGGAGTTCGGCGAGGCCATGGAGAACGACTTCCGAACGGCTTCGAAGAGGTTCTGGATCACTATCCGGCTTCTCAGGAGGGGGAAGCAGTGCATCGTCAACACTGTGTATGGTGGGGACGGTGCACTGCTGACCTTGATTCGGGACGTTGTGAATCGGTGGAAGGAATACTTCCAAGACCTCCTCAATCCCACCGACATGGCTTCCAGTATGGAAGCAGGGCCTGGAGACCCAGGTGTGGGCTCTCCTATCTCTGGGGCTGAGGTCGCCGAGGTGGTCAAAAAGCTCCTTGGTGGGAGGGCCCCGGGGGTGGATGAGATCCACCCCAAGTTCCTTAAGGCCCTGGATGTTGTGGGGCTGTCATGGTTGACACGACTCGCGTGGACATCAGGGGCAGTGCCTCTGGATTGGCAGACTGGGGTGATAGTCCCTCGTTTTAAGAAGGGGGATCGGAGGGTGTGTTCCAACTACACGTGGATCACACTCCTCAGCCTCCCTGGTAAGGTCTATTCGGGGGTGCTGGAGAGGAGGGTCCGTCGGATAGTCGGACCTCGGATTCAGGAGGAGCAGTGTGGTTTTCGTCCAGGCCGTGGAACTGTGGACCAGCTCTACACCCTCTACAGGATCCTTGAGGGTGCATGGGAGTTTGCCCAACCAGTCCACGTGTTTTGTGGACTTGGAGAAGGCACTTGACCTCGTCCCTCGGGGAGTCCTGTGGGGGGTTCTCCGGGAGTACGGGGTATCGGACCCCCTGATACGTGCCATCCGTTCCCTGTATGACCGATGTCAGAGCTTGGTCCGCATTTCCGGTAATAAGTCGGACTCGTTTCCGGTGAGGGTTGGACTCCGCCAGGGCTGCCCTTTGTCACCGATCCTGTTCATAATCTTTATGGACAGGATTTCTATGCGCAGCCAGGGTGTGGAGGAGGTCCGGTTTGGTGACCTCAGGATTGGGTCACTGCTTTTTGCAGATGATGTGGTCCTGTTGGCTTCATCAGACCGTGACCTCCAACCCTCACTGGATCGGTTCGCCGCCGAATGTGAAGCGGCCGGGATGAAAATCAGTGTTGAAAATCAGCACCTCCAAATCCGAGTCCATGGTTCTCAACCGGAAAAGGGTGGAAGGCACTCTCCGGGACCCAGGACACGCTATGTCTCTCGGCTGGCCTGGGAACGGCTCGGGATCCCCCGGGAAGAGCTGGACGAAGTGGCTGGGGAAAGGGAAGTCTGGGCTTCCCTGCTTAGGCTGCTGCCCCCGCGACCCGACCCCGGATAAGCGGCAAGAAAACGAGACGAGATGAGACGAGTGGAGGGAGACCTCAGTGATGGAGCCTGAATCTGCAACACTGAAGCTTCACCACTTGAGGGCAGTGAAACATCAGAGATACTGAATCACAACCCTGAGACAATATTTTACCATCCATCACTGATTGTTTACACACATTTAAATTTATTTCAGGACTTTTCCCCTGTAATGATTGAGTTGCATTGTAATCTATTTAACAACTGACATTATAGGTTACTGAATTGCAGTTACTGGTTCAGTTTTACAAATGCTGATTGTTCACTTCATACTCACTAAATTGCCACACATTCTGCTTCACTGAGTGACCCCAAAGTGTTTAAATGTACTGAAAAAATGAAAAACTGCTAACATGACAATTACGATCTTCAATAAAACTGTGTCTGTGCATCTTCATTTTAACAACATCCTAAATCATAATAAACTGTTACACTGTGACACGTTTCATCCTAAAATAGAGGGAGTGAGAAATAAATCAGCACAAAAGAACAGATATGAAATAATATTAACTTTAAAAACAAAATTAGCAAATCAATTAATTACCAAAGAAAATATACAACACTTAATTTATTACACCAAAATATTTCTGTCATGGATGCTCCGTCCGCATTTCCTAGTGTGTTCTTGTGTTTCCCCTTCCCCAATGTTTCTGTGTCCTTGTCAGTCTCTGTGTGTCAGGCTGCTGGTGTGAGCGGATCCTTCTCTCTCTGGTTGCTGGTCCCCAACTCCATTCACCTGTGTCACATTACTCAATCATACTCACCTGTTCCTCATCGACTCATCAATCTGCAGTGTATATATACCCCGGATCTTCAACCATTCATTGCCAGATTGTTATACTTGCCACAGTGGTATTGTAGCTCTTGGTCAAATAAGCTCTCCTCCTCCTCCTCCTCCTCCTCCTCCTCCTCCTCCTCCAGTTCAGCGTCGATAGAAATACGTGACATATATGACTGATGTGACCGATGTGTGACATTTGGTTTGATGCAGCTCCTCACACATCTAGTGCATGTTGAGACACTGAATATACCACAATGAGTTCAACATATGTAGTGCATCAGTATGAGAAGTAAGAAGTAACATGCTGAGCAGAATGTTTATCTTAAGTAATAAGAAACATAAAAATTAAAGTATATCAGGAAATCATTCAGAGATGTATGTTTAAATCAGATCACAAACTGTTTTACATCTAGTTGTAAACTCACTCATTCACAATCACTCTGAATGTAACACAGAGCACATCAGACATCAGTTCTTCTGCTGTATAAAGATTCACCGACCTGTGAACCATGATATAGTTTAAATTATCAAGAAAAAAGGCTGAATATTGAAGATACAAATAAAAATGATGTACCTACCTTTTGAAATAAACACCCAAATCTCACAGTGTGACAGCAAAATTATGTGAATCTGAAGGAACATGCAATTTTTTTTTCTTATTTAGGAGAACTGAGCCTTTAAAGCAGACAGTGGAGGGAGACTTCAGTGATGAAGCCTGAATCTGCAACACTGAAGCTTCACCACTAGATGGCAGTGAAACATCAGAGATACTGAATCACAACCCTGAGACAACATTTTACCATCCATCACTGATTGTTTACACACATTTAAAGTTACTTTTAGTACTTTTCACTTTTTATGATTGAGTTGCATCTTAATATGTTTACACTTGACATTAAATTCATTAATCATTACAGTTAGAGGTTCAGTTTCAGAAGCATTGATTGTTCACATTGGTGACCTTGTTGTACAGTAGTTGAACAAACTGTCACAGTCGAGGTGTCTAAGTATGAAAATGATTCAGTCAGTGATCTACAGCTGTCACTAACAAGTATGGACTGTTATACTGAAAAGGCTTCATACTCAGTAAACTGCCACATATTCTGCTTCACTGAGTGACCCCAAAGAGTTTAAATGCACTGAAAAGAAGATAAACAGCTAACATGACAATTAATGTCTTCTTCAATACAAACTGTGTCTGTGCATCTTCATCTTAGCAACATCCAAAAATCATAATAATGTATGTTACTGTGACAAGTTTCCTCCTAAACTCGAGGGAAAGTAAGAAATAAATTAGCAGAAAAGAACAGATTTAAAGAAAAGATTAACATTTTATTTGTCTTCATATCTGGTAAATACATTCAGATCCTGAAAAATAAACATAAAAACGATTTAAAGCTGAAACTTTCTGCACACTGTCGCCCTCTGCAGCAGTGAGAGGGAAGCTGGCTGTTTATTGTATATCAGCCACTGCAATACCTGGATAATGTGACATTCAGCAAAGTGTGATAGACCTGAGATTATGTTTGATGTGTGAAAATATACAGTAAACTGCACAAGAAGCCAATCAGGATTCCTCAAAAGTGATTAATTACAGTATGTACACATTTAAAATAACAGTTTGCATTGCATAACAGTTTGCATTGCAGCTCCTAAATATCTGTAATATAACTAAAAATAAGCTTGCATTAGTTCAGACAGAACACTCAGTAAATTATAAATCAGTCGAGTCACACTCACCACCTGATATTCAACTGATCTAAACAATCAATCATGTTTGACACGTGGACATGATTCAGTTCAAGCTGCCATCAGCACATTCTTCTCAAAGCTTCTGCTACATGCTGTTACTGACTGTCTGTGCTGCTCACTTCTACCTGCTGCTGCTGCTGCTGAAAACTGAACATGAAAACGTCCACATGGTCCTCTACAGCCTCTCTCTCTCTCCACTCTCATATTTCACTGTTGTACTACTTTCTGTTTCCATCAGGTGAGTCCAGCCTCTGGTTCAACTGCATCACAACAAAATCACATGACATTTAGATGAGGTACATCTAATAACTGTAACTATGAATCTGATGTCAGCCTGTTTTTTACCTTTCAGGAGGCTCCAACCTGACTGGATTTCACTTCAGGTTTTCGTAGACCTCTTCGTCATCTGTCTCTGCTCCAGTGTTGACCTTCAAGTCTGAGACGTTCTCATACACAGGACGAGAGTCCAGCTGACGAGGAAAGATGACAATATGAGACTCAACAAGCATCATTTGTGTAATCTGCATAATAATAGAATTAAAAAATGTTTTAATAATAATGCTTCAGACTTAATTCTGTGCTGAAATATTTACTGAAGTCTACTCAGAAAGCTGTTTTTATAATTTAAATTCACTTCAGGATTTCATGTTGATAACAAAATGTGTTCTAGTACGTTTACAAATCAAATAATTATAACTGTACTTTAGGGCAAGTTGTGTCAATAGTGTCTCTCTCTCACCTCTATAGTCTCTACAGGTTCATTCATTTCAGTGGTGGAGCTCAGAGCTTTCTTCTTCCTGCATTGAATCCAACAAAAACAAGAAATCTTTAACAAAATTAAAATGATAAACTTATAATTAACCTATAATTAAGATAAATTAAAGGATGTTGTCTTTATTATTTTACCTCATCCACAGAATCAAGAGAAGCAGAGGAATCAGTATCAGGACCGCCAGAGTCAACCCAATGATGATCATCATTAATACTGATTTCCCTAAAAAATGGAACAACAGAAAGAAGATAAACCTCTTCAACAAGATAGTGTGTGTGTGTGTGTGTGTGTGTGTGTGTGTGTGTGTGTGTGTGTGTGTGTGTGTGTTTAACTTACCTTTCACAACAGTCAGATGTAAGGTGGAGTTATGGCGTCCTCTTCTGTTCTGGGCTTCACAGTAATAATTCCCACTGTGTTCAGCTCTGACATCAGTGATGGTGAAGATCTGTCCTGATGCTTTTGGTGAGTCTTCATTCTCCTTGTACCAGGTGTAATTAGCTGCTGGGTTAGCATCACTGCTACAGGTCAGATTCACTGAACTGCCCTCCACTATCTCACCAGAGGGACTCACTGACACAGAGGGAAGCTTTGGAGCATCTGGAGGAGATATATTAATATGAATTAACAATAAAATGAGGAACGGTTGTATTAGTTCAACATGATGAACTGAAGCTGCTCAGTGAACTACAGCAGAAGACTGAATGTTAAGCAGTCAGAGCTGAAGAAAGAAGACATGATCAAACTAATCAAATCAAATATGTTTAACAAAGTTCAGGAGATTAACAGTTGTATGTTGCTTCCTAAATAGACTGTTTCACTCACATTTCACATCAATAAAGATGTATTCAGATGTCTTCTTCCCCAGCTGGTTCTCAGCTGTACAGTAATACTCTCCAGAGTCAGAGGACTGGATGGAGCTGAAGACAAGCTGTGGTTCTTTACTGAGAGCTTGAAGGTCTGGATTTACATTCTTCTTGTACCAGGTGTATTTAGCTGCTGGGTTAGCATCACTGCTACAGGTCAGAGTCACTGAACTGCCCTCAATGATTTCACCAGAGGGACTCAGTAACACAGAGGGAAGCTTTGGAGCATCTGGAGGAGAAAACATAGTTGGTCAACAGTGGAATAACTGACACAATGTAAGAAGCAAATGTTTGACACAAAGTGAGGAGTGAACGTTGATTCCCTCGTTGCTGCTCATATTAAAATCAATTGTCTGTTACCTTGGAAACATTTTGACATTGTGTTAGTAACATAGTTAGGTAAACTCACACACTGAGTTAACAGAGTGTGAAATGTATGATAAAGACAGCAGGGATCCCCCCATTGTTTAGTTGTCACAGTGAGACTGAATATGTAATAGACTCTTGGTAAAAGACTATCTGTAACAGGAAGTATGAAACATTTCTAAACTGTTAAAACTACATATTTCTCTGCAGTAACACAGAACAGGTTGTATTGTATTGATACTGACAATAGTAGAGCTCAATGAGAAAAACATGTTGCCAATAACAAGTGAGACAGTGGGGTCACTCATACTAGAAATACATGAAGTCATTGTACAGTACTTTAGATAAAAGGCTTCACAAGATGCTGTTATGTTAGTGGAAGACTGTGAAGAAAACTCACAAACTGAAGGAGAGGGGAAATCCTCATATCCTGTAACAGCACAGGAATAGCTGTCTGCATCATTGAAGTTGGTTGTATAAGAAGAAGATGTTTCTCCACTAATTTTCCGTCCATTCTTGTACCAGATGAAGGAAGAACGATCAGGCAGACGACAGCTGCTGTGACACTTTAGCTCTGCTGAGGAAGGATTGATCGTTGATTGGATCACCTTCACCTGGAGATCTGGAACTGTGTAAAAAGAACAAAAATGTAATTTATGTTCATACACAAACATTCACAGCGACATTTCCAAGATATTAACCATCCAAGATTCAAGCAAGACTTTCCATGAAAATGTTACCTGAGACAGTCAAAGTGATTCCAGGTACACCAATACATTTCCCCTCTGGTTGGTTTGTTATGAACCTGAACTTGTACTCAGCTGAGTCTCTCTCTCTCAGGTCTGTGATTCTCAGAGTGCAGTCGTTCTTATCACAGTGATACTGCACACGACCTGCGTACTCTGAGGCTGTTTTCAGATCCACAGCTGCATTTAGTTCATAACTCCATTTAGTAAACCACAGTGTTTTATTAACTGCAGTATCAACATTATTTACTCTGGATGGGTATCTGTAGGTGCAGTTTATGTCCACTGTTGATCCTTTTGTGGCACAGATGTGAGTAGAAGTGTAAGTCACTCCCCAGTCATTCTGAGCCTGTACCACTGTAACACAGAGCACATCAGAAACCACAATCAGATTTATAACAAATCAAGAAGCAGTTCATAAGACAAAGTGGATCATGGCACCAATATGATTTTATCTGCAGTTGTTGTCATTCAAAGCTCCTCATTGTGCATCAATCTAACGAGAAGTCAACTGGGTGAACACAGGCATAGAAACATCCAAATAAATGTATGAATAATTTTAATTCACAGTACAAAAGCTATTTTAGATGCTGTTTACAGTTAATCTTTCTGCACTGATACAGAATATCATACAGTCTGAAGGTGCAGTGAAGGAACAAGAATATATTGAAGCTGTGAACATTGATGTGGTTTTACTGAACAGGATGAGAAGAAGAAACTGAATCATTAGAGAGTCTGTGCTTGTCTTGTTTAGTTTCCTGTCTGTTTGTTCTTTGGTCAAGTTGCTGCTCAGCTAAATGTGAAAATGAGAAAGAAATGTGGAACATGACGTGTGGGAAACTACTGAGGGCAACTAAAATAAAATAGTTGTCAATGCGTTTTTAGTGAAAAGGGGAACTGTTATAGTTATAAACAACTAAAACAGTTGTCCAGCTCTAGAGTGCAGAAATCACCAAACTGATTAAAGGCATCTTGTGGAGATGAATATAACTATGAATAGATGCATATGCATGTATAAAAATATATGATTGTTACAAATAATGGAGGGAGGGTGGACAAACCATATCAGCCAGGCCCTTGATTGTGTGTGTGTGTGTGTGTGTGTGTGTGTGTTTATGTATTCCCCAAGAGTTTATCTATTAGGAAGGCTAAAATAAACCTAATCTGTTAAAACTACATATTTCTCTGCAGTAACACGGATAATGTTGTATTGTATTGAGACTGACAACAGTAGAGCTCAGTGTGAAAAACATGGTGCCAATAACAAGTGAGGCAGTGGGGTCACTCATACTAGAAATACATGAAGTCATTGTACAGTACTTTAGATAAAAGGCTTCACAAGATGCTGTTATGTTAGTGGAAGACTGTGAAGAAAACTCACAAACTGAACGAGAGGGGAAATCCACATATCCTGTAACAGCACAGGAATAGTTGTCTGTATGATTGAAGTTGGTTGAATAAGAAGAAGATGTTTCTCCACTAATTATCTGTCCATTCTTGTACCAGATGAAGGAAGAACCCTCAGGTAGACGACAGCTGCTGTGACACTTCAGCTCTGCTGAGGAAGGATTGATTGTTGATGGGATCACCTGAACCTGGAGATCTGGAACTGTGAAGAAAGGACAGAAATGTAATTTATGTTCATACACACATAAACATTAACAGTAACATTTCAAATTAAGTAATATTTTCCATGAAAATGTTACCTGTGACAGTCAAAGTGACTCCAGGTGAAGCAGTATATTTCCCTCCTGGTTGGTTTGTTGTGAACATGAACTTGTACTCAGTTGAGTCTCTCTCTCTCAGGTCTGTGATTCTCATAATGCAGTCGTTCTTATCACAGTGATACTTCACACGTCCTGCGTACTCTGAGTCTGTTCTCAGATCCACAAAGTTTTTAGTAAACCAAAGTGTTTTATCAACTGCAGTATCAACATTATTTATCCTGGATGGGTATCTGTAGGTGCAGTGTATGTCCACTGTTGATCCTTTTATAACACAGATCTTAGTAGAAGTGTAAGTCACTCCCCAGTCATTCTGACCCTGTACCACTGTAACACAGAGCACATCAGAAACCACAATCAGATTTATAACAAGTTAAGAATCAGTGAATAAGAAAAAGTGGATCAAGGCACCAATATGATTTTATCTTCAGTTGTTGTCATTCAAAGCTCCTCATCGTGCATCAATCTAACGAGAAATCAACTGGGTGAACACAGGCACAGAAACGTCCAAATAAATGTATGAATAATTTTAATTCACAGTACAAAAGCTATTTTAGATGCTGTTTACAGTTAATCTCTCTGCAATGAGTCAGAGCATTGTACAATCTGAAGGTGCAGTGAAGGAACAAGAATATATTGAAGCTATGAACATTGTTTTACTGAACAGGATGAGAAGAAGAAACTGAATCATTAGAGAGTCTGTGTTTGTCTTGTTCAGTTTCCTCTCTGTTTGTTCTGCAGTCAAGTTGCTGCTCAGCTAAGTGTGAAAACGAGAAAGAAATGCAGAACATGACATGTGAGAACCTTCTGTCAAGAAGTTTTCACAGGGAGGGGCAACTGTTATAGTTGTAACAGCTAAAACAGTCGTCCAGCTCTACAGTACAGAGTGCAGAAATCACCAAACTGATTAAAAACATCAGGACAAGATAAAATTCTCAGTGTATTGCTGTACCATCATAGAACTATGAATACATTCATATGCATTAATAAAAATATATGATTCTCACAATCTATGGAGGGAGGGAGGACAAACCATATCAGCCAGGCCCCACCCCCACCACTCATGACGCAGACACAGCTCAACATCTAAATATAACATTATTAGTGTTTAGCAATTAATACTAATACTACCTATAATGGTAAATTTATTCACCATTTTGTCTTAATTCAACACGGTACTCTGAATGAGTGTGTTAAATGTCCTACAATGTAAATGTAGATATACAGTACCTGACACAGAGAGAAGGAAGACAACAAATCCACTCGCTGCTGCTGTTAAACTCATAGCTGCTCCTCTCATCTCTCTGTGAGGCTTCAGAGACAATAAAATACATCAAATAATGTTCACAACATGTAATAGTTATATCAGTAAACTGTTCTACTTACAGCAGAGAAGGACGTTGTCTGTTAAGATGCTCGTCGTCTGTGATCTGTGAGCAGAAGTCAGATATCAGGCTTAACTTAAATGAGTACATTTCCTTCCTCTTTCTTATTATTATGAATATGCATGAGGGGCCAAGTGACAGTATAGGTGGATGTGACAAGCAAGTTTCCTGTTCTATAGACACTTGTCTTGTCTTTGTTATAGCTAGTAAGAGACCAGTCTTCTGGCCTGTTAGTAATGCAAGGAGAAAAGAGAAATAATGAGACATTTTTATTACTTTAATCTTTCAGTTTGTGCACAGTCTAAAGAAATCATGTGACAAAACTATCTGCAGGGCTACACACCACAGAAGGAAAAGGAGAAAGTATGTTTTTTGTTATTCAGGTGAACTGAGCCTTTAAAGCAGACAGTGGAGGGAGACCTCAGTGATGAAGGCTGAATCTGCAACACTGAAGCTTCACCACTAGATGGCAGTGAAACATCAGAGATACTGAATCACAACCCTGAGACAACATTTTACCATCCATCACTGATTGTTTACACACATTTAATGTTACTTTCAATACTTCTCACTTTTTAGGTTTGAGTTGCATCTTAATATGTTTACACTTGACATTAAATTCATTAATCATTACAGTTAGAGGTTCAGTTTCAGAAGCATTGATTGTTCACATTGGTGAAACAACAACTTAGACGGCCAATATCAGGTAACGCTGTGCCTGTGTTTATCTGTGTGCAAAGCTTGCCACTTTCTCTCTCTCTTGATTGCCATCTATCTCTCTCTCTCTCTCTCTCTCTCTCTCTCTCTCTCTCTCTCTCTCTCTCTCTCTCTCTCTTACTAACCACGCACACACGTACACATCCCTCATCACACAGCGGTTGGTGAGACAACGCAGGCTAAGCTAAGCTACAGGCTAAGTAGCCTTATCCTTAGCCACGTGTGTGTTGCTGAGCCGGTGTGTTTGGGAACTTTGACCATGAATCGGCAGTCGGCACCCTTACACCATTTTGTCCAGCGGAAGCAGTCCTCGTATCTGCACCCTGTTCTTGTGTGACGAGACCGTAGTCCGCCATCTTGAACCCCACGCTCCTGAATACACCACTCTCTCTCTCACACACACACCTGTTTATCTTTTACAGTTCTCCATACACATCTGTTGTTGTTTGTCTATTAGTTATAGTGGTAGTACAATTTGTAACTATTCATTGATTAACTTAATTAATCATTTGTTAATACATGTTTTAGTTTTAAAAAGAAGCGTTTTGTGATCATTGTGCATAATGTTATTGTGATAAGTGGCTGATCAAAATAGTCAGAGCTCAGACTTCATTCCTTCACCTTTCCTATTTGATTCTTGATTGATGCTAAATTGACAGTTTGGTTATTGTTCCGGTCTTCCCGGTGGTGCCCCAAATTCCCACACATTCCCTTCTACTCTAACCAACACACTGATTACACCACCATGAGTTCATAGATGTGTAGTGCATCAGTATGGGAAGTAAGAAGTCACATGCTGAGCACAGTGTTTATTGTAAGTATTAAGAAACTAATAAAGTACATTAAAAATTAAACAGATCTATGTATAAATCAGATCACAAAATGTTTTATATCTACAGTTGTAAACTCACTCATTCACAATCATTCTGACTGTAACACAAAGCACATTAGAAATCAGTTCTCCTGCTGTGTAAAGATATACTGATGGCCCCTATAGAAAATCTCTTTGACCTTTAAACTATGAAATTTTAAATTTTAATTGAACAAGTTTAATTGAACAACAGTTTAATAACTGTTCATGACATCTGGCACCAACGTCCGAAATTACTGGTGATCCACTGACTTTCTATTTATCTTTTTTTATCACATTTTTTTTCACAGGAGGAACGTGAGAATTTCTTTTGTTTTTTCTTGTTCAGGTGAACTGAGCCTTTCAAGCAGGCAGTGGAGGGAGACTTCAGTGATGAAGCCTGAATCTGCAACACTGAAGCTTCACCACTAGATGGCAGTGAAACATCAGAGATACTGAATCACAACCCCGAGACAATATTTTACCATCCATCACTGATTGTTTACACACATTTAAATTCCCTTTCAGTACTTTCCCCTGTAATGATTGAACATCAGAAACCACAATCAGTACAGTCTGAAGATGCAGTGAAGGAACAAGAATATATTGAAGCTGTGAACATTAAAGTTGTTTTACTGAACAGGATGAGAAAAAGATACTGAATCATTAGATAGTCTGTACTTGTCTTTAGTTTCCTCTCTGTTAGTTCTTTGGTCAAGTTGCTGCTCAGCTAAGTGTGAAAACCACAAAGAATGTAAACTTCTGAAAGCCACAACAAGAAAAAAAAGTGTTAATACGTTCTCACAGGGAGGAGCAACTGTCATAGTTGCAACAGCTAAAACAGTTGTAACAGCTCTACAGTACAGACTGCAGAAATAAAATTACATGAAATTCTCAGTGCATTGCATTGAGTGTATGTATATGCATGTATAAAAATATATGATTCTTAAAATCTATGGAGAGGGAGGACAAACCATATCAGTCAGGCCCTACCCCCACCACTCATGACGCAGACACAGATCAACATCTTCATATAATGTTAATAAAATGTTCAACAGTCAATACTGACTTTTTCTTTTTTTACCATTTGAACTGCATTCAACAGCTATAGTTTACACAGGAATAATCAGAAATGAATGTTTGTTGTTGTAGTTTAAAAGTTATTCATCATACTGCATCACACATACATCAAATCTGCTGCTCTGCAATATTTTTATTCAATAATTTTAATTACTTAAAACCACTTCATGCTGCTCTGAATAAATGTGCTAAATGTCCTACAAAGTAAATGTAGATATACAGTACCTGACACAGAGAGAAGGAAGACAACAAATTCACTCGCTGCTGCTGTTAAACTCATAGCTGCTCCTCTCATCTCTCTGTGAGGCTTCAGAGACAATAAAATACATCAAATAATGTAAACAACATGTAATAGTCATATCAGTAAACTGTTCTACTTACAGCAGAGAAGGACGTTGTCCGTTAAGATGCTCGTCTTCTGTGATCTGTGAGCAGACGTCAGATATCAGGGTGTTAAATGGCTTGATGTCGTGGGAACAGTTCAGCGTCTATAGAAATACGTGACATATGTGACCGACGTGACCGATGTGTGACATTTGGTTTGATGCAGCTCCTCACACCTCTAGTGCATGTTGAGACACTGAATACACCACAATGAGTTCAACATATGTAGTGCATCAGTATGAGAAGTAAGAAGTAACATGCTGAGCAGAGTGTTTATCTTAAGTAATAAGAAACAAATAAAAATTAAAGTATATCAGGATGGAAATCATTCAGAGATGTATGTTTAAATCAGATCACAAAATGTTTTACATCTAGTTGTAAACTCACTCATTCACAATCACTCTGAATGTAACACAGAGCACATCAGACATCAGTTCTTCTGCTGTGTAAAGATTCACCGACCTGTGAACCATGATATAGTTTAAATTATCAAGAAAAAAGGCTGAATATTGAAGATACAAATAAAATGACGTGCCTACCTTTTGAAATAAACACCCAAATCTCACAATGTGACAGCAAAATGATGTGAATCTGAAGGAACATGCAATTTTTTTTCTTATTTAGGAGAACTGAGCCTTTAAAGCAGACGGTGGAGGGAGACCTCAGTGATGAAGCCTGAATCTGCAACACTGAAGCTCCACCACTAGATGGCAGTGAAACATCAGAGATACTGAATCACAACCCTGAGACAACATTTTACAATCCATCACTGATTGTTTACACACATTTGATCAATACCTACAAATATTGACTGATTTATTAGTGTGTGTATAATACTAGTTTAGTATTATTTTGTATTGCTGCGTTTGCTTGTGCTTTGGGACCTCTTAGCTCTCACTTACTGGGAACTCTCATAGAGTCGTTGTTTACTGTTGTTGCCATAGAGATATGCTGAACTGTTTCTGTTAACTTGTGTTAATTTGTTTGTAGAGGAATTAAGTAGCCCTCTGGAGTTGAGAGACCAGAGGCCTGTACTACGAAGCTGGATTTTCTCTTATCGAGTTAACTTCAGGGTTAACCCTGGGTTTTCCGTACTACGAAGCTGGTTCACTTCTTACCGGGGTAAATCACCATGGTAACTTATGCTGAACGGCTAACCTGCTCCGGAGCAGGTTATGTTCTGGATAAGAGATCAATGAGTATAAAAGCACCACCTCCTGACCAATCAGCTCTCTTAGAAAATGACCTGCCCATTCTTAAAAGATCCTGGCTGTCAACATTGGTGCGCGGATCGTGAGAGGAGCGCTTAGAAAGAGTTTTTAGGGATAGATGCAATTTTTTAATTCGCCAAAATATATATTTAAAAAATAATCATTGAGGCACGTGGGGGATATTATTCTGTAGGTTTGACATCCTGAGATCAAAGTGTCAGGGAGCATAATAACAGTATTTATTTATTGTAATTGTAAAAAATTGACGAAAATATATATTTGTAAAATAAGCCTTGAGACACATGAGGGATATTATTCTGTATGTTATACAGTTGGTTTGAAATCATTCACTCAAATGGTTGAAGCGCATAATAGGTTTGTATTTTGAATGTTGAATATTAAACTAACTTAATGTCGCTATGAAAGGAAGGGCACTGAGGAAGCGCTCTGCCCCAAACGTCTGTGCCGTAATAAAGTGACATTGTGTGATCAGAGTGCTGTCCGTTTATATTGTCTGATAAATTAATATTGTATGATCTTGTGAATTTACACATTAACAGAGTCGGCAATTTTCTGCCAGCATTCCTTCCTGGCTTTTGCTGCAGCAACAGTGTTGCTTTTGGCCTGGATGATGTGTTTGAAATCTTCATATTGTTGAAGAATAATTGTCTGCTCCTCCATGGTAAAGTAGGCTGCGCTGCAGGGTTTCTGCATGTTTGTGATTGGTCAGACGCTGCAAACACCTCCCCTTTATGTGAACGCGCAGTGATCCAGATTGGAAAACCCTGGGTTGATTTACCGAGTTGATAACCAGCTTCGTAGTACCGCTTATCCTGGACTGCGAGGATCTGGTTAAGTCAACCCAGGTAACGGAGAGAGATCCTGGATAGTACAGGCCTCAGAGGCCTCAGAGGCCTGTACTACGAAATCCAGCTTCGTAGTACAGGCCTCAGATGAAGTGGCTCACGAATATCTACGGACAGATCAGTCACTTCATTTCCTGTACAATCACATCTCTATCTTTGTTGGCAATTTAGCTTGCCTGTGGATTAACGCCATCTTAAACGAGAGAAACAACAACTTTGTCGGCTAATATCAGGTGACACTCGTCCACTGCTTCCGCTGTGCGCATGTTTATCTGTGTGCAAAGCTTGCCACTTTCTTTCTCTCTCTCCCTCTAACTAACCACGCACACACGTACACATGCCTCATCACCCAGCTGTTGGTGAGACAACACAGGCTAAGCTAAGCTACATGCTAATTAGCCTTCTCCTTAGCCACGTGTGTGTTGCTGAGCCGGTGTGTTTGGGAACTTTGACCATGAATCGGCACCATAGACTGTATAAAAGAAATGAGTCGGCACCCTTACGCCATTTTGTCCAGCGGAAGCAGTCCCCGTATCTGCATCCTGTTCTTGTGTGACGAGACCGGAGTCCGCCATCTTGAACCCCACGCTCCTGAACACACCACTCTCTCTCTCACACACACACCTGTTTATTTTTACAGTTCTCCATACACATCTGTTTTTGTTTGTCTATTAGTTATAGTGGTAGTACAATTTGTAACTATCCATTGATTAACTTAATTAATCATTTGTTAATACATTTAGTTTTATAGAGAAGTGTTTTGTGATCATTGTGCATAATGTTATTGTGATAAGTGGCTGATCAAAATAGTCAGAGCTCAGACTTCATTCCTTCACCTTTCCTATTTGATTCTTGATTGATGCTAAATTGACAGTTTGGTTATTGTTCCGGTCTTCCCGGTGGTGCCCCAAATTCCCACACATTCCCTTCTCCTCTAACCAACACACTGATTACACCACCATGAGTTCATAGATGTGTAGTGCATCAGTATGGGAAGTAAGAAGTCACATGCTGAGCACAGTGTTTATTGCAAGTATTAAGAAACTAATAAAGTACATCAAAAATTAAACAGATCTATGTATAAATCAGATCACAAAATGTTTTACATCTACAGGTGTAACCTCACTCATTCACAATCATTCTGACTGTAACACAGAGCTCATCAGAAATCAGTTCTCCTGCTGTGTAAAGATGTACTGATGGCCCCTATAGAAAATCTCTTTGACCTTTAAACTATGAAACAGTTTAATTGAACAAGAAAAAAAGCAAAACATCGAGACATATAAAAAATATTGTTTTGGTTCCGTCAGATACATTTTGTAATGAGATGTTATTTATATAACCACCACAGGAGGTCAGTGAGAAAATGTGTGTTTTCTTATTCAGGTGGACTGATCCTTTAAAGCAGACAGTGGAGGGAGACCTCAGTGATGGAGGCTTAATCTGCAACACTGAAGCTTCACCACTAGATGGCAGTGAAACATCAGAGATACTGAATCACAACCCTGAGACAACATTTTACCATCCATCACTGATTGTTTACACACATTTGATCAATACCTACAAATATTGACTGATTTATTAGTGTGTGTATAATATTAGTTTAGTATTATTTTGTATTGCTGCGTTTGCTTGTGCTTTGGGACACTTACTGGGAACTCTCATAGAGTCGTTGTTTATTGTTGTTGCCATAGAGATATGCTGAACTGTTTCTGTTAGCTTGTGTTAATTTGTTTGTAGAGGAATTAAGTAGGCCTGTGGAGTTGAGAGACAAGATGAAGTGGCTCGCTAATATCTACGGACAGATCAGCCACTTAATTTCCTGTACAATCACATCTCTATCTTTGTTGGCACGAGAAAACAACAACTTTGTCACTAGTATCAGGTAACACTTGTCCACTGCTTCCGCTGTGCGCATGCTTATCTGTGTGCAAAGCTTGCCACTTTCTCTCTCTCCCTCTAACTAACCACGCACACAGGTACACATCCCTCATCACACAGCTGTTGGTGAGACAAGGCAGGCTAAGCTAAGCTACATGCTAAGTAGCCTTATCCTTAGCCACGTGTGTGTTGCTGAGCCGGTCTGTTTGGGAACTTTGACCATGAATCGGCATCATAGTCTGTATAAAAGAAATGAGTCGGTACCCTTACGCCATTTTGTCCAGCGGAAGCAGTCCCCGTATCTGCATCCTGTTCTTGTGTGACGAGACCGTAGTCCGCCATCTTGAACGCCATCGCTCCTGAACACACTACTCTCTCTCACACACACCTGTTTATATTTTTACAGTTCTCCATACACATCTGTTGTTGTTTGTCTATTAGTTATAGTGGTAGTACAATGTGTAACTATTCATTGATTAACTTAATTAATCATTTGTTAATACATTTAGTTTTATAGAGAAGCGTTTTGTGATCATTGTGCATATGTTGTTGTGATAAGTGGCTGATCAAAATAGTCAGAGCTCAGACTTCATTCCTTCACCTTTCCTATTTGATTCTTGATTGATGCTAAATTGACCGTTTGGTTCTTGTTAATAATTAATAATAATTTATGATAACTATTAGTCATTATTAATAACCAAAGACATTCCCTTCTACTCTACCCAACACACTGATTACACCACCATGAGTTCATAGATGTGTAGTGCATCAGTATGGGAAGTAAGAAGTCACATGCTGAGCACAGTGTTTATTGCAAGTATTAAGAAACTAATAAAGTACATCAAAAATTAAACAGATCTATGTATAAATCAGATCACAAAATGTTTTACATTTACAGTTGTAAACTCATTCACAATCATTCTGACTGTAACACAGAGCACATCAGAAATCAGTTCTCCTGCTGTGTAAAGATGTACTGATGGCCCCTATAGAAAATCTCTTTGACCTTTAAACTATGAAACAGTTTAATTGAACAAGAAAAAAAGCAAAATATCGAGACATATAAAAAATATTGTTTTGGTTCCGTCAGATACGTTTTGTTATGAGATGTTATTTATATAACCACCACAGGAGGTCAGCGAGAAAATGTGTGTTTTCTTATTCAGGTGAACTGAGCCTTTAAAGCAGACAGTGGAGGGAGACCTCAGTGATGAAGCCTGAATCTGCAACACTGAAGCTTCACCACTAGATGGCAGTGAAACATCAGAGATACTGAATCACAACCCTGAGACAACATTTTACCATCCATCACTGATTGTTTACACACATTTAAAGTTACTTTCAGTACTTTTCACTTTTTATGATTGAGTTGCATCTTAATATGTTTACACCTCACATTAAATTCATTAATCATTACAGTTAGAGGTTCAGATTCAGAAGCATTGATTGTTCACATTGGTGACCTTGTTGTACAGTAGTTGAACAAACTCTAAGTAAGTAGGTGTCTAAGTATGAAAATGATTCAGTCAGTGATCTACAGCTGTCACTAACAAATATGCACTGTTATACTGAAAAGGCTTCATACTCAGTAAACTGCCACATATTCTGCTTCACTGGGTGACCCCAAAGAGTTTAAATGCGCTAAAAAGAAGATAAACAACTCAAATGACAATCAATGTCTTTTTCAATACAAACTGCGTCTGTGCATCTTCATTTTAGCAACATCCCAAAATCATAATAAAGTATGTTACTGTGACAAGTTTGCTCCTAAACTCGAGGGAAAGTAAGAAATAAATCAGCACAAATGAACAGATTTAAAGAAAAGATTTAAATTTTATTGTCTTCATATCTGGTAAATACATTCAGATCCTGAAAAATAAACATAAAAACGATTTAAAGCTGAAACTTTCTGCACACTGTCGCCCCCTGCAGCAGTGAGAGGGAACTGAAATCATGTTTCCAACTACAGAGATGTTGTGGAAGCTGGCTGTTTATTGTATATCAGCCACTGCAATACCTGGATAATGTGTGATAGACCTGATATTGTGTTTGATGTGTGAAAATATACAGTAAACTGCACAAGAAGCCAATCAGGATTCCTCAAAAGTGATTAATTACAGTATGTACACATTTAAAATAACAGTTTGCATTGCAGCTCTAATCCTAAATATCTGTAATATAACTAAAAATAAGCTTGCATTAGTTCAGACAGAACACTTACTGCAGAAGTAAATTATAAATCAGTTGAGTCACACACACCACCTGATATTCAACTGATCTAAACAATCAATCATGTTTGACACGTGGACATGATTCAGTTCAAGCTGCCATCAGCACATTCTTCTCAAAGCTTCTGCTACATGCTGTTACTGACTGTCTGTGCTGCTCACTTCTACCTGCTGCTGCTGCTGCTGAAAACTTAACATGAAAATGTCCACATGGTCCTCTACAGCCTCTCTCTCTCTCCACTCTCATATTTCACTGTTGTACTACTTTCTGTTTCCATCAGGTGAGCCCAGCCTCTGGTTCAACTGCATCAGAACAAAATGACATTTAGATGAGGTACATCTCATAACTGTAACTATGAATCTGATGTCAGCCTGTTTTTTACCTTTCAGGAGGCTCCAACCTGACTGGACTCCAGGTCTTCCTGCTCCTCTGTGTCTTCTGTCTGTGACGACCTGCAAGTCTGAGACGTCCTCATATACAGGACAAGAATCCAGCTGATGGGGAGAGATGACAATATGAGACTCAATGAGCCTTATACGTGCATACTGTTAGAATAAAATGAAAAAAAGACTTTAATAATAATGCTTCAGACTAAATTCTATTCTGAAATATTTACTGGTTTCTAATCAGAAAGCTGTTCCTTAAAATTAAATTCACTTAATAATTTCATGTTGATAATAAAATGTCAATAAGGTTTCTCTCTCTCACCTCTATAGTCTCTACAGGTTGATTCAGTTCAGTGGTGGAGCTCAGAGTTTTCTTCTTCCTGGATTGAATCCAACAAAAACAAAATATATTTAATGAAAAGAAAACTCATTATTCAAAATCTATGTTTGTGTTTTGAAAAGGAAAGAATTATTGTCTTTAATATTGTTTTACCTCATCCACAGAATCAAGAGAAGCAGAGGAATCAGCATCAGGACCGCCAGAATCAACCTGATGATGTTCATCATTAATACTGATTTCCCTAAAAAATGAGACCAACAGAAACAGATAAACCTCTTCAATAAGTTCTGACCTCTTGTGCAGTATACAGTTTGTAGCCATTGTCTGTGTGTGTGTGTGTGTGTGTGTGTGTGTGTGTGTGTGTGTGTGTGTGTGTGTGTGTGTGTGCATAACTTACCTTTCACAACCATCAGATGTAAAGTGGAGTAATGACGTCCTCTTCTGTTCTGGGCTTCACAGGAATAATTCCCACTGTGTTCAGGTCTGACATCAGTGATGGTGAAGATCTGTCCTGATGCTTTTGGTGAGTCTTCCTTCTCCTTGTACCAGGTGTAATTAGCTGCTGGGTTAGCATCACTGCTACAGGTCAGATTCACTGAACTGCCCTCCACTATCTCAGCAGAGGGACTCAGTGACACAGAGGGAAGCTTTGGACCATCTGGAGGAGATATATCAGTATAAATTAACAATAAAATGAGGAATGGTCGCATTAGTTCAACATGATGAACTGAAGCTGCTCAGTGACCTACAGCAGCAGACTGAATGTCCATATTTTGCCTAGCTTTCCACACTGCTTGGTTTAATAAACCCCCTCTGGAAGGGTCTCAGGACAAGTACGGCGGACACAACTCCACACAGTTTTATTGCACATAGCCTATCCGTTAAACATCAGCAAACTAATTAGCCTGTGCTACGGCTATCCTAGCTAACTAGTTATCCCCTCGGATAATACGTGTTCATAGATGTAGCAGAAGAACTAGTAGTAGTAGTAGTAGGTTGTAAACCTGCAACATAAACACAAAACAAGGTATTATTCCCCACATAACACACTTTTCCTTGCACCCTTAATTTTAACTTAGAAATATTACCACTATTGTTCCTTACTTACCGACAAGCGTACCGGTCCTGACAATTAGTGTAATGATGAAAATGAAATTTAAACACCTGCCCTTAGTAATGAACAGCACACGCCCCCTCCCACACAGAAACTGCCTACTGGAAAGTTCTACACTGAATGTGAAGCAGTCAGACCTGAAGAAAGCAGACATGATCAAACCAATCAAATCAAATATTTTTCAGTTTTTTAACAAGGTTGAAGAGATTAACAGCTGTATGTTTCTTTCTGTTTTACTCACATTTCACATCAATAAAGATGTATTCAGATGCCCGCCTAAATGGCTGGTTGTCAGCTATACAGTAATACTCTCCAGAGTCAGAGGACTGGATGGAGCTGAAGACAAGCTGTGGTTCTTTACTGAGAGGTTGAAGGTCTGGATTTACATTCTTCTTGTACCAGGTGTATTTAGCTGCTGGGTTAGCATCACTGCTACAGGTCAGAGTCACTGAACTGCCCTCAATGATTTCACCAGAGGGACTCACTGACACAGAGGGAAGCTTTGGAGCATCTGGAGGAGAAAACATAGTTGGTCAACAGTGGAATAACTGACACAATGTAAGAAGCAAATGTTTGACAGAAAGTAAAGAGTGAAAGTTGATTCCCTCGTTACTGCTCATATTAAAATAAACTGTGTGTTACCTTGGATCATTTTGACATTGTGTTAGTGACCTAGTGGGGTCACTCCTACTAGAAATACATGAAGTCATTATACAGTACTTTAGATAAAAGGCTTCATAAGATGCTGTTATGTTAGTGGAAGACTGTGAAGAAAACTCACAAACTGTAGGAGAGGGGAAATCCTCATATCCTGTAACAGCACAGGAATAGCTGTCTCCATGATTAACATTGGCTGAATAAGAAGAAGATGTTTCTACACTAATTTTCTGTCCATTCTTGTACCAGATGAAGGAAGAACGATCAGGCAGACGACAGCTGCTGTGACACTTCAGCTCTGCTGAGGAAGGATTGATTGTTGATGGGATCACCTGAACCTGGAGATCTGGAACTGTGTAGAAAGAGACCGGAAATGTCGTTTATGTTCATATACAAATATTCATAGTAATATTTAAAAGATATTAACCATTTAAAATTCAAGTAAGACTTTCCATGAAAATGTTACCTGTGACAGTCAAAGTGACTCCAGGTACACCAGAATATTTCCACTGTCGTTGGTTTGTTATGAACCTGAACTTGTACTCAGCTGAGTCTCTCTCTCTCAGGTCTGTGATTGTCAGAGTGCAGTTCTTCTTATCACAGTGATACTGCACACGACCTGCATACTCTGAGTCTGTTCTCAGATCCACAGCTGCATTCAGTTCATTACTCCATTCAATAAACCAGAATGTTTCATCAACTACAGTATCAACATTATTTATCCTGGGTGGGTATCTGTAGGTGCAGTTTATGTCCACTGTTGATCCTTTTATGGCACAGATGTGATTAGAAGTGTAAGTCACTCCCCAGTCATCCTGACCTTGTACCACTGTAACACAGAGCACATCAGAAACCACAATCAGATTTATAACAAGTTAAGGATCAGTGAATAAGACAAAGTGGATCATGGCACCAATATGATTTTATCTGCAGTTGTTGTCATTCAAAGCTCCTCATTGTGCATCAATCTAACGAGAAATGAACTTGGTGTAGAAACGTCCAAATAAATGTATGAATAATTTTAATTTAATTTCAGATGGTGTTTACAGTTAATCTCTCTGCACTGATACAGAACATTGTACAGTTTGAAGGTGCAGTGAAGGAGTAAGTGTGTTTTGAAGCTGTGAACATTGATGTTGTTTTACTAAACGTGACGAGAAGAAGAAACTGAATCATTAGAGAGTCTGTGCTTGTCTTGTTTAGTTTCCTGTCTGTTTGTTCTTTGGTCAAGTTGCTGCTCAGCTAAATGTGAAAATGAAAAAGAAATGTGGAACATTTTTACAGGAATGAGCAACTGTTATAGTTGTAACAGCTAACATAGTTGTTCAGCTCTACAGTACAGAGTGCAGAAACCACCAAACTGATTAAAGGCACCGTGTGGAGATGAGATTCTCAGTGCATTGCTGTACCATCATATAACTATGAATAGATGCATATGCATGTACATGTGTATGTGTGTGTGTATGTGTGTGTGTATGTGTGTTTTCCCCAAGAGTGTATATATTAGGAAGGTTAAAATGAAGCTAAACTGTTAAAACTACATATTTCTCTGCAGTAACATAGAGCAGGTTGTATTGTATTGATACTGAAAACAGTAGAGCTCAATGAGAAAAACATGGTGCCAATAATAAGTGAGGCAGTGGGGTCACTCATACTAGAAATACATGAAGTCATTGTACAGTACTTTAGATTAAAGACTTCACAAGATGCTGTTATGTTAGTGGAAGACTGAGAAAACTCACAAACTGAACGAGAGGGGAAATCCTCATATCCTGTAACAGCACAGGAATAGCTGTCTGCATGATTGAAGTTGGTTGAATAAGTAGAAGATGTTTCTCCACTAATTTTCTGTCCATTCTTGTACCAGATGAAGGGAGAACGATAAGGTAGACGACAGCTGGTGTGACACTTCAGCTCTGCTGAGGAAGGATTGATTGTTGATGGGATCACCTGAACCTGGAGATCTGGATCTGTGAAGAAAGAACAGAAATGTCATTTATGTTCATACATACACAAACATTCACAGTGACACTTCCAAGATATTAACCATTTCAAATTCAAGTAAGACTTTCAATGAAAATGTTACCTCTGACAGTCAAAGTGATTCCAGGGAAACCAGTATATTTCCCTCCTGGTTGGTTTGTTATGAACCTGAACTTGTACTCAGCTGAGTCTCTCTCTCTCAGGTCTGTGATTCTCAGAGTGCAGTCGTTCTTATCACAGTGATACTGCACACGACCTGCATACTCTGAGTCTGTTCTCAGATCCACAGGTTCATTATTACTCTCTTTAGTGAACCAGAATGTTTCATCAACTGTAGTATCAACATTATTTATCGTGGATGGGTATCTGTAGGTGCCATGTATGTCCACTGTTGATCCTTTTAAGGCACAGATCTCAGTAGAAGTGTAAGTCACTCCCCAGTCATTCTGACCCTGTACCACTGTAACACAGAGCACATCAGAAACCACAATCAGATTTATAACAAGTTAAGAATCAGTGAATAAGACAAAGTGGATCATGGCACCAATATGATTTTATCTTCAGTTGTCATTGTGCATCAATCTAACTAGAACTGAACTGGGTGAACACAGGCACAGAAAAGTCCAAAGACATTTAAACATACTTTGAAGTTACAGTACAAAAAACTATTTTAGATGCTGTTTACACTTAATCTCTCTGCAATGAGACAGAGCATGGTACAGTCTGAAGGTGCAGTGAAGGAACAAGAATATATTGAAGCTGTGAACATTAATGTGGTTTTACTGAACAGGATGAGAAGAAGAAACTGAATCATTAGAGAGTCTGTGCTTGTCTTTAGTTTCCTCTCTGTTAGTTCTTTGGTCAAGCTGCTGCTCAGCTAAGTGCGAAAACCACAAAGAAATGCAGAACATGACGTGTTGGATGGAAACTACTGAGAGCAACTAAAATAAAATAGGTGCTAATATGTTTTCATAGAAAGAGGAAACTGTCATAGTTGTAACAGCTAAAATAGTTGTCCAGCTCTACAGTACAGAGTGCAGAAATTAACAAACAGATTAAAAACATCAGGACAAGATAAAAGTCTCAGTGCATTGCTGTACCATCATAGAACTATGAATATATTCATATGCATGAATAAAAATATATGATTCTTACAATCTATGGAGGGAAGGAGGACAAACCATATCAGCCAGGCCCCACCCCTACCACTCATGACGCAGACACAGCTCAACATCTTAATATATTATTATTACAGGGTTAATATAATATTACAAATGTGCCTTATTTCAACATGCTACTATGAGTAAGTGTGCTAAATGTCATAAAATGTAAATGTAGATATACAGTACCTGACACAGAGAGAAGGAAGACAACAAATCCACTCGCTGCTGCTGTTAAACTCATAGCTGCTCCTCTCATCTCTCTGTGAGGCTTCAGAGACAATAAAATACATCAAATAATGTAAACAACATGTAATAGTCATATCAGTAAAAACTGTTCTACTTACAGCAGAGAAGGACGTTGTCTGTTAAGATGCTCGTCGTCTGTGATCTGTGAGCAGACGTCAGATAACAGGCTTAAAGTAAATGAGTACATTTCCTTCCTCTTTCTTATTATTATGAATATGCATGAGGGGCTAAGTGACAGTATAGGCGTATGTGACACCCAAGTGTTCCTGTTTTGTAGAGACCTAATGTGATCTTTGTAGAGATAATAAGACACCAGTGTTCTGGCCTTTTAGAAATTTAAAGAGAGAAGAGAAATAAAAACACGTTTTTATCATCTTCATGTTTTTAAGTGTGTGGACAGTTCAGTGTCTAAAGATAACACGTGACCGATGTGTGACATTTGGTTTGATGCATCTCCTCACACTTCTAGTGCATTTTGAGACACTCAATACACCACCATGAGTTCAAAGAGATGTAGTGCATCAGTATGGGAAGTAAGAAGTAACATGCTGAGCACAGTGTTTATTGTAAGTATTAAGAAACAAATACAAAATAATGTACATCAAAAAAGTGATACAGAGATCTGTGTTCAAATCAGATCACAACATGTTTTATATCTACAGTTGTAAACTCACTCATTCACAATCACTCTGACTGTAACACAGAGCTCATCAGAAATCAGTTCTTCTGCTGTGTAAAGATGCACCGATGCTCTCTACAGTTCATCTCTTTGACCTGTGAACTATGATACAGTTTAACTGAACAATAAAATAAAAAATGTTCGATCAGGTAGATTGTGTACTGAGATGTCCTTTATCTAAAGACAGTGTAAAGTGAATTCAGACATTTTCTTCTAAACACATTAAATAGGTCATAAATGTATTTCTAAAAAAGGTGTAGAAGCAGAAAAGGTCTGAGAAGCTGCCACAGTTCTTCTTCTGTGGTTTCTTTCTCTTCATGTTAATCCCAGATTGACTCTATGATGTTGAGATCAGGACTCTGTGAGGGGCCAAACCATCAGCTGCAGGATTCCTTATTCTTCTTCTTGTTGCTGAAGATAGTTGGTTATAACTCTGGCTGGATGTTTGGGCTCGTTGTCATGCTGCAGAATAAATTAAGGATTAATCAGACGCCTCATTGATTGTGTTGCATTGTGGATAAGAATCTAAACATCTAAAGTGCCTCAGACTTTAGCCTACTTTTACTTTTGAACACATAAAGATGAGTAGTTGTAGTAAAGAGGTTGTGACATGACGCACAACAAGCTAATAAAGCGGTAAACAGAACTACTCTCTGGAGACTGAAAATCTTATTAGTCTTTGGAGCCATTTCTAAACAAACTCAGTGCAGCAGCGTGGATTATTGATGTGTTTTTAACAATATTTAGACAATAACTGAGATCTTTGACACAGAGGAAAAAGATATATGAGGCTTGTGATATATGAGATCGGTTCATTGTTGGTTTCAAACATGAGATTTCTTGACATTAAGAAAAAAACCTAGAAAATTGCAGCCTTATCCAAAGAGTCCTTGTATTTGTGTTTGCCTCTCATTCAAATCAATGCAGTTCTACATTTGTCCACACGGTGGCGGTAGTGTAAAGGCTATCAGAGGCTGTACAGGCAATCATCGAGTTGTACAGTAGGTCAAAATCATATAGTCTGTATCTGTATCTCCTGTATGTAAAGAGATTATAGTCACAATGAACAGATACAACAACATGTCACTTCTCTTAACTTTTTTATTATTATTTTCTTTTTAGTCTTTATTCTCACTTGTCTGCTGCTGTTATTTGAGAGTTGGACAGACTGTTTTCAAGACAGAGAGAGTACAAATGCAGAAGCATGAAATCAGAAAAAGATGGAAAGAAGGAAGAAAGAAAGAAAAAAGGAAGGAAGGACAGAAAAAAGGAAGGAAGGAATGAAAAGAAGACAGGAAGGAAAAATGGAAGAAAGGGAGGAAGGAAAGATGGAAGGACAGAATGAAGGAATGTAGGAAGAAAGGAAGGACAGAAGGAAGGAAGGAAGAAAAGGAGGAAGGAAGGAAGGAAAGAAGAAAGGAAGGCAGGAGGGAGGGAAGAAAGGAAGGATGGACAGAAGGAAGGAAGGAAGAAAGGGAGGAAAGATGGAAGGAAGGAAGGAAGGAATGACGGAAGAAAGGGAGGAAAGAAAGATGGAAGGAAGGAAGGAAGGAAGGAATGATGGAAGAAAGGGAGGAAGGAAAAATGGAAAGAAGGAAGGATGGACAGAATGAAGGAAGAAAGAAATGGAGGAATGTTGAAGGACAGAAGAAGGAAAGGAAGAACGGAAAAGAACACAGGAAGGAAAGTCCACGGGCCGCATGTTTGACCCCCCCTTGTTTCTATGGTGACAGGTCCTCGGTCATCATGAGTGATCGGTGTCAATCTGCGTTAAACCAGAGACAAACTAATGCAGGATGAGCCCTCACTGATCCTGGGCGGAGCTTTGCGTTGCAACATAGTTTGTTAACATTGTGTGCAGAGACAACTCGGTGTGTTTACCTGTTTGTCAGGTGTGTGTGTGTGTGTCCGTGAGGTGAATCAACGTCTCGGCCATGTGTGTTAGTGTTGTGTTACCCATGTGAAATTAACAGATAAGCGATAAGAGTCTAAAACGCAGCTTTAACGCACAACGTGGCCGATTAAAACAGCTGCTGCTTCATGAACCGAGTCGCTAAAAAGTGTGTTGTTGCGATATTTGAGATAACAGCAAAAGTTTCTCCCCCAAAAAATCCCTAATTCTTGTTAATATTTGCTGAGGCCGGTTAGTGATTAACTTGCAGCAGCTGCACAGTCCCAGCACAGCACGCGCTACACAGAGAGAGCGAGCCACTCCGGTCATTGAGTCCGCTTCACCATGCACTGTGTCCGGGTTTGGAGGAGTGTGAGTCCCGCGTGTCGAGCAGCTCATTCCGCATTATGGAGACGAGCTCAGAGCCGCACAGCAACAACCACCACCAGGCTGGACCTCAGCGGGATTTATCCGCCTATAGCGACTCCTTTCACCGCCAAGGAGGACGTGGACTACCAGAGACTGGAGGACAACCTGCAGAAATATGCAAAGATACCATTTAAAGGTAACACAGAACTGAAGATACACGACTCAAACTAATCCACAGCTTTTTTTCTGCAGGGTTAGTGCAGGTTACATTCCCAAAAGTAGGGTTCAGGTACTAGCAGGGGTCACTGAGAGGGATCAAAGTAGTTCCTATAGTAACAAGAAGGATAATTTAATGTCAAAAAGAAACCTACTGCATGTCACTCTGTTTGATAAATATAGTACCATAGCCTAGTTGTCATTATATGCATGTTTGGCTCAGATTGGATCACGTGATAACACCCAATGAAAATGCAGCAGGTAGTTTAACTATATGCATGACTGTAGTGAACACTGACTTCAGACATATTGGAAATATCTTCAGTTTTGGTGAATATAACAACTCATTTCACAGAGTTTAAGGCCTGTGGAGACTCCTCTGATGTCTGTCTGTCTGTCACCAGTATTATTTGTTTAGGGATCCGACAGAGAGGACAAAGTTCAGCACTGAGGTAAAAACGAAAAATTAAGTTAGAAGTCATTTGTCGCCACCTGGTGTTCATTTATGTGTACTACAACTAAAGTCTCTTTTTAGAAATACTGTTAGTTTTTCCCCCACTGTTGCTATTTACTGCTACAGCTGGTAGAACCTGCAGTGTATTGTTAGACTTAGATTATATATGTGTTTCTAATATTCTTCATTAGTTTAGAGGAAAGAAGGAAAGAAGGAAGGAAGGAAGGAAGGAAGGAAGGAAGGAAGGAAGGAGTGAGTGAGGGAGGGAGGAAACAAGGAAGAAGGGAGGGAGAAAGGAAACGAGGAAGGAAGGGAGGAAGGTGGGGGAGGAAAGAAAGAGAGAAAGGAGGAAGGGAAGAGAGAAGGAGGTAGGGAGGGAGGAAAGAAGGAAGGGAAGGAAGAGAAGGAAGGGAGGAAGGAAGGAAGGGAGGAAGGTGGGGGAGGAAAGAAAGAGAGAGAAGGAGGAAGGGAGGAAGGAAAGGAAGGAGGGAAGGAAGGAAGGGAAGAAAGGAAGGAAGGAGGAAAGAAGGAAAGGAAAGAAGGAAGGAAGGAGGGAAGAAAAGAGAAAGAAGGGAAGAAGGAAGGATGGAGGAAAGAAGGAAGTTAGGAGTGGGGCAGGGAGGGAGGGAGGGATGGAGGAAGGAAAGAAAGGAAGGAAGGAAGGAAAGGAAGGAAGGAGGGAGGGAGGAAAGAAAGAAGGAACAGTGAAAACCGACGGGGTCAGTTTGACCCGGGAGGTCGACAGGAAGGTGAAGTGTGTGTGTTGTGTTTCAGGTCTGGTGGTTCAAGGAAACAAGGAAGGAAGGAAGGAAGGAAGGAGGGAAGGTGAATGTGTGTGTTGTGTTTCAGGTCTGGTGGTTCAAGGCTCTAACGGTGAATATCCGTACCTGACGGAGGAGGAGCGGGTGGAGGTGGTGAGGAGAGTCAGACGCTCGCTGCCAGCCCAGAAACTGGTGATGGCAGGATCCGGCTGTGAATGTAGGTCTGAGGGTGTGTGTGTGTGTGTGTGTGTGTGTGTGTGTGTGTGTGTGTGTGTGTGTGTGTGTTTCTCTGTGTGTTTCTCTCTGTGTGTGTGTGTCTTTGAGAGTGTGTGTGTGTGTGTGTGTGTATGTGTGTGTGTGTGTGTGTGTGTGTGTGTGTGTGTGTGTGTTTCTCTGAGTGTGTGTGTTTCTCTGAGTGTGTGTGTTTGTATGTGTGTGTGTGTCTCTGAGTGAGTGTGTGTGTTTCTCCGAGTGTGTGTGTTTGTATGTGTGTGTGTGTCTCTGAGTGAGTGTGTGTGTTTCTCCGAGTGTGTGTGTGTGTGTGTGTGTGTGTGTCTCTGAGTGTGTGTGTGTGTTTCTCTAAGCATGTGTTTGTGTGTGTGTGTTTCTGTGTTTTTCTGTGTGTGTGTGTGTTTCTGAGTGAGTATGAGTGTGTGTGTGTGTCTCTGAGTGTGTTTCTGTGTGTGTGTTTCTTTGAGAGTGTGTGTGTCTATGTGTGTGTGTCTGTGTGTGTTTCTCTGAGAGTGTGTGTGTGTGTTTCTCTGTGTGTGTTTCTGTGTGTGTGTTTCTTTGAGAGAGTGTGTGTGTGTGTGTGTGTTTCTCTGTGTGTATATGTGAGTGTGTGTGTATGTGTGTGTGTGTGTGTGTGTTTCTCTGTGTGTGTGTATGTGTGCGTGTGTGTGTTTCTCTGAGTGAGTGTGTGTGTGTGTGTTTCTCTGAGTGTGTGTCCGTCTGTGTGTGTGTGTTTCTCTGAGTGTGTGTCCGTCTGTGTGTGTGTTTCACTGAGTGTGTGTGTTTCTCTGAATGTGTGTGTTTCTCTGAATGTGTGTGTGTGTGTGTTTCTCTGAGTGTGTGTCCGTCTGTGTGTGTGTTTCACTGAGTGTGTGTGTTTCTCTGAATGTGTGTGTGTGTGTGTGTGTGTGTGTGTGTGTGTGTGTGTATGTGTGTGTGCTCTCATTCTGTTTAATACTAACCGTTACTAACTAAAGCTTTTTTTGACAACCTCAGACTTGAACTATTAAAGTTATAAATTGAGATGAGAGTTTAACTTCATGTCGGCAGTTTTTAATTATTTCTAAAATTATTCTCATTTTTCAGAAGTTGACACTCTGTCAAAACACAAGTTGTGTCTCATACTTAAAACACACTTTCAGAGACACACTTTCTCAAAGACGACTTTAATCAAACTCATTTTTGGCACTAATTTATTTTTTAATTATTATTTTTTACTTTTGTTCCATTTGAAGTTTAACGTCTTCAACTTCTATAAAAACTGTGAAAGTGGAGGTGGTGTAAAACTTCTGTCATCTGGTATTACTGTGTGTGTGTGTGTGTGTGTGTGTTTCTCTGAGTGACTGTGTGTGTGTGTGTGTGTGTTTGTTTCTCTGAGTGACTGTGTGTGTGTGTGTGTGTTGGGTTCTCTGAGTGAGTGTGTGTGTGTGTGTCTGTCTGTGTGTGTGAGTGTGTGTGTGTGTGTTTCTCTGAGTGAGTGTGTGTGTTTCTTTGTGTGTGTGTGTGTTTCTGTCTGTGTGTGTGAGTGTGTGTGTGTATGTTTCTGTCTGTGTGTGTGAGTGTGTGTGTGTGTGTTTCTCTGAGTGCGTGTGTGTGTGTTTCTGAGTGTGTGTGTGTGTTTCTGTCTGTGTGTGTGTATGTGTTTCTCTGAGTGTGTGTGTTTCTCTGTGTGTGTGTGTGTGTGTGTGTGTGTTTCTCTGAGTGTGTGTGTGTTTCTCTGAGTGTGTGTGTGTGTTTCTCTGAGTGTGTGTGTGTGTGTTTCTCTGAGTGTGTGTGTGTTTCTCTGAGTGTGTGTGTGTTTCTCTGTGTGTGTGTGTGTGTGTGTGCGTACGTGTGTTTCTCTGAGTGACTGTGTGTGTGTGTGTTTGTTTCTCTGAGTGACTGTGTGTGTGTGTGTGTGTTTGTGTGTTTCTCTGAGTGACTGTGTGTGTGTGTGTGTGTTTCTCTGAGTGAGTGTGTGTGTGTTTCTGTGTGTGTGTGTGTGTGTGTGTGTTTCTGTGTGTGTGTGTGTTTGCTTCTGTGTGTGTGTGTGTTTCTCTGAGTGACTGTGTGTGTGTTTCTCTGTGTGTGTGTGTGTGTGAGTGAGTGTGTGTGTGCGTACATGTGTTTCTCTGAGTGTGTGTGTTTCTGTGTGTGTGTGTGTTTCTCTGAGTGAGTGTGTTTCTGTGTGTGTTTCTCTGTGTGTGTGTGTTTCTCTGAGTGTGTGTGTTTCTCTGAGTGAGTGTGTTTCTGTGTGTGTGTTTCTCTGAGTGTGTGTGTTTCTGTGTGTGTGTGTGTTTCTCTGAGTCAGTGTGTTTCTGTGTGTGTTTCTCTGTGTGTGTGTGTTTCTCTGAGTGTGTGTGTTTCTCTGAGTGAGTGTGTTTCTGTGTGTGTGTTTCTCTGTGTGAGTGTGTGTTTCTCTGTGTGTGTGTGTGTGTTTGTGTGTGTGTGTGTTTGTGTGTGTTTCTCTGAGTGAGTGTGTTTCTGTGTGTGTATGTGTGTGTTTCTCTGAGTGAGTGTGTGTGTGTTTCTGCGTGTGTGTGTGTTTCTCTGAGTGTGTTTGTGTGTGTGCGTGTGTGTGTGTGTGTGTGTTTCTCTTAGTGTGTTTGTGTGTGTTTCTGTGTGTGTGTTTCTGCATGTGTGTGTTTCTCTGAGTGTGTTTAAACTTCCTTTTCGGTTTCTTAACATTCAGACCAGATATTCAACCATTCCCCTTTGTTTAAATGTCACAGTTTCACACACACTGAAACCTTACTTACAAAAAGCAGTTAGTTAATTAATAAACACACACACACACACACACACACACACACACACACACACACACACACACACCATCAAACCATCATTATACTCATTTTCATTCATATTTTCATAGTGTGCTTTAATACAATTTGAGCTAAAGACGTATAAATGAGCTCAGATTGACGCTCGTGTTTCCAATAGAGAGACCTTGATTTTAAGCTCGTTATGAGCCGGTGATGTCATTAATTTTTATGGGCTGATAATTGAAATCAAGCGAGTCTGTAACAGTTTTAATGGCCTGTTGAGTCGCTCTCATAATGAACATTCATAGCTCTACAATACAGTACAGTACAGTACAGCACCGCTTTGTTTCGTCTTCTTCTTCTCCTCACTAACTCATAATGTAAAACCTCCTGGGCTTTTTTTTTTTTTTTTTTCTCTCTTCATGAATTATTTCACATGTATTTATTCAATAAATATTCCAGGGACACCGGGCGTATTTGTTACATAAATCGTCTGCTTGGCCTTTCCTTCCAAGGATTGCTGCCGGTGGAGGAACTGAAGCTCTTTCTGTTGTTGCTCTGCAGGAAATATAAAAACATGAATAATGCCTTGTTTGTTTGTTTGTTTGCAATGAGGGAATTTCACATGCAGGTTCAGTTCTCCAGCAGCAGCCTTCTTATGGTATTCATTCACCCATCTGTTCTTTTTTTTTTTAATATATACAGTATATACATGTTGTATTTATGATTAAATTGGAAAAAGAAGACATTATTGGAAGTGAAGGGACTGTACGTGAGAGAGAATATAAAGGAGGTTTATAAGAGAAACACAACAACATGGACGAGTATAGAACCTTGTAATTTCCTCCTTTTAGTCCCTTTTAGTGTGTCGTAATAAAAGGTTTTTGACAGACCTGTGTGTGTGTGTGTGTGTGTGTGTGTGTGTGTGTGTGTGTGTGTGTCTGTGTGTCTGTCTGTGTGTGTGTGTGTGTGTGTGTGTGTGTGTTTTCTTTTCACCCCCTGTCTGCTCAGCCACCAGAGCAACGGTGCAGCTCACCGAGAAGATGGCGGCAGCCGGAGCCGACGCCGTCCTCGTGGTGACACCATGCTTCTATAAAGGCAAGATGGACAGCCGCGCTTTGATCCAGCACTTCACCAAGGTCAGCCAACAGCGCAAACACACACACACACACACACCTTAACCCTAAAACAGCTATTTGAAGAAGCGAAGATCAGCCGAAATATTCTCACTGTTAAGATTTAAAACTTAAAGAAAGGTGTGTAGGAGGAAGATGCAATCAAACACACTGTCTCGCTTACTGTTTGTTTTATTTAGTTTAGTTTATTAAGTTTTATTAAGTTACTGCAACATTTTGGTAACAGTACGATGACTTAATATGTGCAATAAATGGTTTCCACCATAGACTGTACTGTATATACAGACATCAAAGCCTCTTTAAGTCTTCAAATCTTATTAACTGAGAGGTTTTTCAAAATAAAGGGCCAGAACATTTATTAGAGGGCCTGAATTTAGTGATTGAGATCAAAACTCATCCACAAATGATGTGACTTAGTATTTCTTGAAAGTTTAGTTGAAGCTTTTTTAATGGGAGTCAGTTGGAGCATCCGGTGGCTGCAGCTTTATATTTTAAGGAACCTCAGGTGGTTTGAGGTGCTGGTTTTCAAAAGGGACTAAATGAGACACAGGGATCAAGAGAAAAACATTAAATTGATTAAAGCTACAAGCAGAGATGATCAGGCCCTCGCTCCCCCGTCCCTTCCCGAAACAGCGACATTCACCTCAATGTCACACCTGTCAGGTTGAACGGAGGCAAAGATTTTTTTTTTTTTTTTAAAGATTTTGTTGGCATAGACGCCTTTATTTAACAGTAGACCGACAGGAAACATGGGAGTGAGAGGGGGGTGTGACATGCAGCAAAGGACCTCCGATCGGGATTCGAACCGGGGTCGGCTGCGTATGTGGCATGCGCTCTAACCACTCGACCACCTGCGCGCCAAACGGAGGCAAAGATTTTGATAATTTTTCATCTTGAAGGTCCAAATATGATACTGACTGAATTCGAAGTCGGTTGGATAAAATCTGTAAATTGCAAAAATGGAGGCAAAATCGAATCTTCAAAATAAAAATGGACGACTTCCTGTTGGAGTTACGGTAGGGGTCCAAGAGACTTTTTTGTGCGTCTTTACATGATACATATGTGTACCAAATTTCGTTTGTCTACATCAATCTGGAGCGAGGGTCTCATTTTTTATCATTTTGTGAGGGGTGCAGTGGCGCCATTTGGCCAGCAGTTCCTGTTTTATGGAGAAACATCAAAATTCCCCACATCGCCACACGGCGGCAACCCGGTATAACAGAGGAAAAAGATTTTCATAACTTTCCATCTGCAATATCTTAAGATGATTCTGAGTGAATTTGAAATCGGTCGGATTAAATCAGTAGGAGGAGTTTGTTAAAGTACAATGTGTGGAAATCGCGAAAATGGCGGCAAAATCAACTTTTCAAAATAAAAATGGACGACTTCCTGTTGGAGTTACGGTATGGGTCCAAGAGACTTTTTTGTGCATCTATACATAATGCATATCTGTACCAAATTTAGTTTTTCTACATCAATCTGGTGCTAGGGGCTCAATTTTTTTAATTTTCTAGGAGGCGCCCATTTCCACAAGCCTTGAAATATAGATTTTTTTTGCCAGGTCTGAGGAGTTTGTAAATTTTCATGAGTTTTGGAAGAACAGTAATAATAGTTCCTACAGATCCAACAGGGCCTTTGCACTGTGCAGTTAAAGTTTTAGTCATAGTAGAACTTAATGTTGAGAGTTTGAAATCTAATCTGGGTCATTAAAATTCACAGTAAGTATCTTTCATTTGCTTTCTCCCACCTGTATTTCCAGGTCAGTCTGGGATTCAGAGCGGAGGGATCTTTTTGTTCACGTAGGCAGGATGTTGTGTTTGAGGGTCTCTCCGTCTCCCCCTGCAGGTGGCGGACAGCAGCCCGGTGCCGGTGGTTCTGTACAGCGTGCCGGCCAACACGGGGCTGGAGCTGCCGGTGGACGCTGTGGTGCATCTCTCTCAGCACCCAAACATCCTGGGCATCAAAGACAGCGGAGGAGACGTAAGAAAACACTTCTTGTGTGTGTGTGTGTGTGTGTGTGTGTGTGTGTGTGTGTGTGTGTGTGTGTGTGTGTCACTGTGCTGCATTTAGAGACAAAGCATCTCTGTGTTTACAAAGCAGCAGACAGCACATTTCCATATAGTGTGTCAGGGTTTGAATCTCATTTACATCGTGCTGTTTGATGTTAGCCCGACAACGTCTCCGTCTCATGGAGGTCAGTTTTTGTTTTTTTCTTTGAGAAGCCTAAAAAAACACCAAAGTGAGTCTGAGCAGGTGAATCAGCTCAGGAAGGAAACTATGAGGAGTGTTTTTAGACATTTTTTAGACATTTTTCAACAACTTCTCAACCTTGAAAACAACTTTTTTTGAGTATAGTGGTTTGATAACGATTCCTGAGCAGTTGCCGTGTTATCCAGCACTATACGGTCTCCTGAAACTCTGAACAGATACCATAAATAAAAGGTAGACTATAAAATATAGAAGGTAGAAATTGTAGGTTATTGCTGCAAGACTCATCCTGCACCACTCCAAGAACACTCAAGAACAAAACAAAAAGTCTAAAGTCATGTTAGCAGCAGTGTGAGCTATAATTTACACTACGCACCACTTCATTAGTCCATCAGAACTACAAAACATCATGTTCAACAAGTATTTCTGCAACACATACACAGTATAAGTCAAATGTTCACTCACATACTTCATTCACTTTATTTTGATTTTCACCAACTGCTCAGAAAAGTATTTAATATAAACCAGAAAGTGTTGGACAGCTACGATTTCTTCCACAAAAATAATAACTAAGCCGCCTTTGATGGCAGTAGCCGTCAACTGAACTTATTTTTCTGTGCATTTTGAAGTACTGTGTTAGAAAAGGTTGATGGAAAAGGCCGAAATTTGTCAGTTTAGCAAAAAATATTTTTTTTTGCCTTTTGTACGAAAGAAATCGAGAGGTTAATCAGTATTTATCCAAAATAAAATATACCTCTTATATATACCCTAGCCTCTTTCTCACCACCTCTACCCGAAACATTGACACTACGTCTGAGAGCTTTCTGTAGGTAACTCGACTGCTAGCTTGGCTGCTAGCTCGGCGGCTAACTCAGCTAACTGGCTAACTGTAGACTGTAGTAGTAGTAGTGTGTGCTGAATGTATTTATACCTCTACAGCAGCAGGGGCGGGTTTATGCTAATCACTAAATCCTGAACACAGAAATCTTGAAACACAGTTTGTGAAGCCTAGCTCCACAATTCAAATCTAAATGGTTGAAATGCTTTTTACACCTTTTTTAGAAATACATTTATGACCTATTTAATGTGTTTAGAACAAAATGTCTGAATTCACTTTACACAGTCTTTAAATCACTCTGAATCACAACTCATAACTGATTGATTGAACTGTTTGCGTTCGTCTCGTCTCATTATCCACTTGTCAGCTGTATTTCAAACACTTTGAGTTGCACTAACCTGAACTATAGTTATAAATAGATGATAAAGTTTGATGGATTTGATTTGATTTCAGCAATAATTGACTCAATTGAGCCAATTTGAAAATGAGCTATTCCATCGTTTTAATCCGATTTTACTTCAAACTGCTGCAGATGGAGAACAAAGAAGCTATTTTTGAGGTAGTTAGCTGCTGTGGCTACATGGTTAGCATGTGTATAACCTGACATTGTGTGAGTGGAGGTTAATTTAACTCAACAACAATTCAACAATCAGACATCCATTTCTAAAAAGAAAAAAAAACCTATACTTAAATTGCATTGCTCTTCAAAAAGACTTAAATCACAACTCATTGCTGTTTTTTCCCCTCCAGTGAATGAATGAAGATTATCAGGTGAAGAATATTGTGTCAGTGTAAAGTAGCAGGTCAAAAAAAGGTTGATTATCATAATGGGCTTTGGTCAGGATGTGCTGAAAAGGAAACTTCACTTCGCTCTTAACAAAAGATTTATTTAAATAATCAGGAATTGTAATCGGAGCAGCGATAAATGAAAGATGAGATGAGGAGGGTCATGGGTCTCCAAGTCTGAATGAAAAAGATACAAGATTAAACTATCCCCATGTCTTTTTTAAAAGGTAAATTATGTTTTTAAACTAAATGTAAACGGGATAAAAACCTCTCACTTGGTCACCCATGTATAATTGTCTATGAGCAGCACTACCTCAGACTCTGCCTCCATCATTAATACAGCATCTTCGTATGATTACTTAAAACTATTTTGAAATCTGACGCATAGTTTCAGTGTTAAAACTGATAAAATAATTGCTGTCTGTGGTTCTATATGAGCTGTGGCAATAATTTAGAAAAATAATAGCTTGCAGCAACATATTGGAGAAAATAAAAGAACTATGAACTTTCAAAATTTGAACTTTGAACTTTGGTCTAAATTTGAATAATCTCTTATACCCCATTTCCACTGAGCTGGAGCTCAGTTGGTTCTAATCCAAGCACCTCTTACGAACCGGTTGCTTTTTCCACTGGCAAGGAGCCACGCGGTTACGTCACTGTATAACGTAGCCAGCGCACACCTTTTTGAAGCACTTCCATGATTCACCAGTGAGAGGCAGCAACATGGCGCAAGGCATCTAGCCTGCCGGAAACGAAAAAGAAGAAGAAGAAGGAGACAGCTCTGGCAAAAAAATGATAAAAATAGTACTATTAATCAACAAATCTTTAACCCTCTGTAAATGCCACAGTAGTGAGCTAATGAACGTTAACCCTGCTAGTCTGCTAATAAACGGTAGCCCCGCTAGCCGGCTAATAAATGTTAGCCCCGCTAGCCGGCTAATAGACCAGCAAAGAGTTGGTGCTCGGTCTGGCTCCTGTTCTGAGGCTCGGGACTGGAGCTTTGGCGGTGGAAAAGCAAAGAAACGGTGCTTAGTCAGGCTCTGGCTCCGAACCAGCACCAGCTCCAGCTCCAGCTCGGTGGAAAAGGGGTATTAGATATGTGGGAACATAGACACGTTCCTGCCTAAACAAGCCCTTAATTAGAAGTAAAGGAGAAAAAAGGTAAGTGAGGGAAAGAAAGTGGAATAAATAAAATAAAATAAAATAAAATAGTGAATCTTTACTGCAGTCAGAAACTCCAGTGAATTAACAGGCGTGAATCTGTTAGCATCATATCAAGAAAATGTATTTCTATCATATTATCTGGAACTTTATACCAACTTTTTTATGCCGGTATATGAAAAATAACACCATATGGGACAAAAGAGCTAGTTAATTAATAATTAGAGTTTTTAAATCATTGCAGGAATAATAGTAATGTTAGTTCTTAGTAGACACAACGCTGGATTCCTGTTTTTATCTGAGCTGCAGAGTTTCATCCATCTGGCTACTGTAGACTGTGTGTGTGTGTGTGTGTGTGTGTGTGTGGTTTTTATCCTGCAGGGTTAGTTGTTGGAGGGGGTAAAAAAAGAAAAGAAAAGAAAAAGAGGACAGTTCAGTTTTGCTCTGGTCGAGCTCTTAATACCGTTTTCGTCTGTGTGGGAAGTGTTTTGCACGAAGTTGCAAATGGATTTCTTGATTTGGGAAATAACATGTTTGTCCACTTGCTGGGAGACAGATGCGTGGGAGTAGTTCAAGCACGGAGCGGCCCTGCTCAATTGTAGGCGTGAAGAGGCCAAACACAGAAAACAAGGGGTGATGGGTCAATTTGAGGAAGGCGGACAAGTTGCAGAAAGATTATTCAGAACACGAGTGGCAAACATATTTCTCCACATCAGCCAGCTCCTGCTATTTGGCACATTATATTTTTTTATTTTTTTATTTTTTTTAGGATTGACAGCTTTTGATGGAATTGAATCTTCATATATTTTGGCCAAATTATATCTGAAAGAGGGTTTTGAGGGACAGGCAGAAGGGGCATATTTCCAGAGAGGTAAATTGGTGTGTTATTTGCAGACGGCGGGTCTTCTGCGGACAGGCTCGTCCTCCTCGTTTCGATTTGTCTCACAGCGTCTGACTGCATGATCATACTTGATTGATCTGAAATTGCGTATGATTGGTTTGCGTGTGTTGTTTTCTTTCTTTCTCTCCTCCACTCCCCCCCACCCCCCCACCCCCCCGCCTTTGTTTCTGTCTTTCGTGCTATTTTGTGTGCAGTGAAATTTCTGTGCTTTTGTAGCTTTTACAGCAGCAAATGAAAAAATACTTTTATCATCGGAATAATTTGAAGGTTGGTCAGCGTGATCGTGACAAAGAACCAAAAAAGAGATAGATAGATTTAGATCTTTATCGTCAAGGAGGGAGGAAGGAAGGAAGAAGGGAGGGAGGGAGGAAAGAAGGAAGGAAAGGAGGGAGGGAGGAAGGAAGGAAGGAGGAAGGAGAGGAAGGAAAGGAAGGAAGGAAGGAAGGAAAGAAGGGAAGAAGGAAGGGAGGAAGGACAATTGGAAGGAAGGAAGGAAAGAAGGAAGGAATGAAGGAAGGAAGGGAAGAAGGACAGATGGAAGGAAGGAAAGAAGGAAGGAAGGAAGGAATAATGTCAAGGGAGGAAGGAAGGAAGGAAGGAAGGAAGAAGGACAGATGGAAGGAAGGAGGGAAGGAAGGAGGGAAGGAAGGAATAATGTCAAGGAAGGAAGGAAGGAAGGAATAATGTGAGGAAACTGAGTCAGGAACAATATACGAGGGTTAAAATTTGACTTTATTTCATCAGAATCTTGTATTATCAAGTTTTAGTTCTAGTTTCCATGTTTCCATGACGATGTCAGGTTGTAAATTACACACATATAAATCTTTTTATAAAGTGACGATCCTGACAGTTTAACATACGTGTAATTTATACATAATGTTTTTCTTTCTTTCTCACTCATTTAATTCTATTTTTCTTTTCTTTTGTTTTTTTAAACACATAAAAGAATAAAAGATCAAATCATATCTAATCACATATAACACATGTAAAAAAAACATTTAATTTAAAAAAAAGGTGAAAATTGGGAATTTTTTGGTTTGGTTTTGTTTTTTCTCATTTTGACAAAAGCTGCTGATTGTTTTATATTAAATTAAATTATTAAAAAAAAGAAAAAAAAGTGTCTTGATTTAATTCACGAGCAGCGAACGTGGAGACGATACCTTCAAATTCATTAAGCTCATACTTTTAATCAACTGACAAAGCAGTTAGCGACGTTAAAGTATCGTTATGTTTAAATGTTCATGACTATTTAAGATGTAACTATTACTCCACGGAAGGAAGGAAGGAAGGACGGAAGGAAGGAAGGAAGGAAATACTCATTAGCTGCAGAAACTTAACCCTCTACTGTGTGAATGAAGGAAGGAAGGAAGGAAAGAAAGATGGAAGGAAGGAATAAAGAAAGGGAAGAAGGACAGATGGAAGGAAGGGAAGAAGGACAGATGGAAGGAAGAAAGGAAGAGAAGGAAGGAAAGATGGAAGAAAGGAAGAGAAAGCAGTTAGCGACGTTAAAGTATCGTTATGTTTAAATGTTCATGACTATTTTGCGAGCTGATGATGTAACTATAACTCCGCCAAAGGAAGGAAGGAAGGAAGGAAGGAAGGAAGGACGGAAGGAAGGAAGGAAGGAAGGAAGGAAATACTCATTAGCTGCAGAAACTTAACCCTCTACTGTGTGAATGAAGGAAGGAAGGAAAGAATTAATGAAGGAAGGAAGGACAGATGGAAGGAAGGAATGATGGAAGGAATAAAGAAAGGGAGCAAGGACAGATGGAAGCAAGGAAGCAAGGAAAGAAGGGAAGAAGGACAGATGGAAGGAAGGAAAGATGGAAGGAATAAAGAAAGGGAGCAAGGACAGATGGAAGGAAGGAATAAAGAAAGGGAAGAAGGACAGATGGAAGGAAGGGAGCAAGGACAGATTGAAGGAAGGAAGGAAGGACAAATTGAAGGAAGGAAGAAAGGAAGGGAGGGAGGGAGGAAGGAAGGAAGGAAAAGAAGAAGGAGAAGGAAGAGAAGACAGGAAGGAAGGAAGGAACAGAAGAAAGGAAAAGAAGGAAGGAAGGAAAGAAAGATGGGAGGAAGGAAGGAAGGAAGGAAGGAATAAAGAAAGGGAAGAAGGACAGATGGAAGGAAGGGAAGAAGGACAGATGGAAGGAAGAAAGGAAGAGAAGGAAGGAAAGATGGAAGAAAGGAAGAGAAAGCAGTTAGCAACGTTAAAGTATCGTTATGTTTAAATGTTCATGACTATTTTGCGAGCTGTTAAGATGTGACTATAACTCCGCCGAAGGAAGGAAGGAAGGAAGGAAGGAAGGAAGGAAGGACGGAAGGAAGGAAGGAAGGAAGGAAGGAAATACTCATTAGCTGCAGAAACTTAACCCTCTACTGTGTGAATGAAGGAAGGAAGGAAGGACAGATGGAAGGAAGGAACGATGGAAGGAATAAAGAAAGGGAGCAAGGACAGATGGAAGCAAGGAAGGAAGGAAGGAAGGGAAGAAGGACAGATGGAAGGAAGGAAGGAAGGAACTGTAGGTTGATTTTAGTCATTTTTATGTCTCTTTTTGGTAGTTTTGAGTCTCTTTAGTCTCTCCATCTCTACATTGCCATGGTAACTAGATGGCAGCTGTCACTCAAACTAACTGTAGGCTGTTTTTAGTCATTTTTACATCTCTTTTGTTGCATTTTTAAGGTTTCTTTAGTCAATTTAAATCTCTTTTTAGCCATTTTTATGTCTCTTTTTGGTGGTTAAATGTTATTTTATATGTAAAGTATAAAATGAGCAGAACTTTATGGAGCTGTGGGGTTTATTGTAGGACCATTAGAGCCATCAGTCTTCACTGCTACACCATAAAAAGAAATCCTCATAACTACTATCTTATTAAAACTATTATTAACTATTCATTTCACTAAAACACATGGACAAATTTGTGTGCATTTTGAGCCACTTTAGGAAAAGTCATTACATTTCAGAATAAAAGACATTTGGGGTGTTTTTTTTTCCAGATTGGAAATAATTAGGAAAATACTGGAGGATAACACACACACACACACACACACACACACACACACACACATACACATAACACACAGTAAGATAGAAAAGACATATACTTATTCATTTATTCACATCTGCAGTCCAACATCTGTCAGATCTGACTGCTTTCACTCATCACAGCATCTCACTGCATCTAAAAAACATCTCATGAGCCCAAAATAGAAAACGCATACAGCAGAAGCTTCTTTACTACTGAATTCATACTACAGTAGAGCTGTGTGTGTTTGTATCTGCTAACAATCTGAGTTTCAGAAGAGATGAAGAGATGAAAACCTACCAACTAAGTTCCTTTCTTGTGTTAACTATTGTTGTTTACGCTCCTCTACAGTCACTGCTACTCAGTTTAATGGTGACACTTCTTTAAACAGGAAACATTTATTATTTATCTATTTATTTTTCTTCTTTTATGAGTTAAAGAATCTGTCTTTGAGTTGAAAAGAGTTTTTTTTTTTGGCTCATCCAGTGAAACAAATACCTGATAAATCAAATGTTTCTAATCAGATTAATGTCTAATGATCCATAAATGGAGTGCTGCCCAATATTTAGCAAAAAAATGATGGATAGATAGAGCAAGTACCTTTACTGAAAAGACTTTAAAAATACAATTCAGTTGAAACCACTTTACTTTAAATCCCATATTTAGAGTTTTTAACCTTCCTGTCGTCCTCCTGGGTCAAATTGACCCCGTCTGTTTTAACTGTTTCTTCCTTCCTCCCTTCCTTCTTTCCTCCCTCCCTCCCTCCCACTCTCTTACCTTCTTTCCTTCCTCTCTCTTCCCTTCCTTCCTCCCTCTTATCCTTCCTCCCTTCCATCTGTCCTTACTTGCTTCTCTTTCCTCCCTTCCTTCTTTTCCTTTCTCCCTCCCTCCCTCCCTCCCTTCTTCTTTTACTTTCTCCCCCCCTTCCTCCTTCCTTCTTTCCTCCCTCCCTCCCTCCCACTCTCTTACCTTCTTTCCTTCCTCTCTCTTCCCTTCCTTCCTCCCTCTTATCCTTCCTCCCTTCCTTCCTTCCTTCCATCTGTCCTTTCTCCCTCCCTCCCTTCCTCCCTTCTTCTTTTCCTTTCTCCCCCCCTTCCTCCTTCCTTCTTTCCTCCCTCCCTCCCTCCCACTCTCTTACCTTCTTTCCTTCCTCTCTCTTCCCTTCCTTCCTCCCTCTTATCCTTCCTCCCTTCCTTCCTTCCTTCCTTCCTTCCATCTGTCCTTACTTCCTTCTCTTTCCTCCCTTCCTTCTTTTCCTTTCTCCCTCCCTCCCTTCCTCCCTTCTTCTTTTCCTTTCTCCCCCCTTCCTCCTTCCTTCTTTCCTGCCTCCCTCCCTCTCTCTTCCCTTCCTTCCTCCCTCTTATCCTTCCTCCCTTCCTTCCTTCCTCCCTTCCATCTGTCCTTACTTCCTTCCTTCCTTCCTCTTTTTCTTTCTCCCTCCCTCCCTCCACCCCGTTTCCTCCCTCCTACCTCCCTTCCTTCTTTCCTTCCTTCCTTCCTTCCTTCCTTCCTTCCTTCCTTCCTTCCTTCCTTCCTCCCTCCTTTCCTCTGTATATATTTTCCTTTTATGTATTGATTAGTTTCCATGCTGCTCAGCTCCTAAACAGATTCTCATTGTTCTGAACACAATGACGATAAAGATCTGAATCTAATCTGAAACCTCGATCACTGTGATTTCTTTATTTCTTTGGTTCTTTGTCACGATCACGCTGACCAACCTTCATATTACTCCGATGATAAAAGCATTTTTTCATTTGCTGCTGTAAAAGCTACAAAAGCACACGAAATAGCATGAAAGACAGAAACAAAGGCGGCGGCGAGGGGAGAAAAGAAAGACCCCGTCCTGTTTTGACTGTTCCTTCTTTCCTTACGTCCTCCCTTCTTCTTTTCCTTTCTCCCTCCCTTCCTCCCTCCTTCTCTCTTTCTCTCCTCCGTCCTTCCTTCTTCCTCCCTCTTCCTCCTTCATCCCTCCCTCCTTTCCTTCCTTCTTCCTCCCTCCCTCTCTCTCTCTTCCCTTCCTTCCTTCCTTCCTCCCTCCTTTCCTTCCTTTCCTTCCTCCTTCCTCCCTCCCTCCTTTCCTTCCTTCTTTCCTCCCTCCCTCCCTTCATCCCTCTTCCTCCCTTCCTCTTTCCTCTTTCCTTTCCTTCCTTCCTCCTTTCCTTCCTTCCTCCCTCCCTCCTTTCCTTCCTTCTTCCTTCCTCTGTTCCTTCCTCTCTTCCTTCCTCCTTTCCTTCCTTCCTTCTTTCCATCTGTCCTTCTTCCCTTCCTTCTTCTTCCTTCCTACCTTCCTTCCTTCCTTCTTTCCATCTGTCCTTCTTCCCTTCCTTCTTTCCTTCTTTCCTCCCTTCCTTCCTCCCCCTTTCCTTCCTTCTTCCTCCCTTCCTCCCTCCTTTCCTTCCTTCTTCCTCCCTCCCTCCCTTCCTCCCTCCTTTCCTTCCTTCTTCCTCCCTCCCTCCCTCCTTTCCTTCCTTCCTTCTTCCTCCCTTTCTACCTTCTTTCCTTCCTTGCTTCCTTCTTCCTCCCTCCCTTCCTCCTTTCCTTTCATTCCTTCTTTCCTTCCTTCCTTCGTTCCTTCCTTCTTCCTCCCTCCCTCCTATCCTCTTCTTCCTCCCTTCTCTTCTTTCCTTTCCTTCCTTCTTCCTCCCTCCCTCCCTTCCTCCCTCCTTTCCTTCCTTCCTTCCTTCCTTCCTTCCTTCCTTTCCTCCCTCCCTCTTTTCCTTCCTTCCTTTCTTCCTCCCTCCTTTCCTTTCCTTATTGTTGTAATCAAATATCGTGATATTAGATTTTGTCCATATCGTACAGCTCTATCACATTTATATTTATTTCCTAATTAAGTTACGTAACACCGTCACACGTAACTAACGACTCCTCAACGCTGATCAACACTAATGATTATTCACATGTTGCTTATTTTCACCCAATAGATTTTCTTCTTTCTTCTTTTCTATTTTTACCCTCACGCTTCACATCGTTGCCCGCGGCAACAAACATGTTTTTAATTATTACATCATCATCAAAAAACCTTCAGCACAAACCTTTAATTCTTCTTTTTTCCTTCTTTCCTTCCTTCTTTTCTTTCTTCCTTCCATTCTTCATTCCTGTCATTCCTTCCTTCTTTCCTTCCTTCCTTCCTTCCTTCCTGCCTTCCTGCCTTCCTTCAATTTGTCCTTCCTTCCTTCCTTCCTTTCTTCCATCTGTCCATTTTCCCTTTCTTTATTCCTTCCTTCCTTCCTTCCTTCCTTCCTTCCTTCCTTCCTTCCATCTGTCCTTCTTCCCTTCCTTCTTCCCTTCCTTCCTTCCTTCCTCCCTCCTTTCATTCCTTCTTCCTCCCTCCCTTCCTCCTTTCCTTTCCTTTCCTTTTTCCTCCCACATTTCCTTCCTTCCTTCCTTCCTTCTTCCTTCCTCTCTTCCTCTCTTCCTCCCTCCTTTCCTTCCTTCCTTCCTTCTTTCCATCTGTCCTCCCTCCCTTCCTTCCTCCCTCCTTTCATTCCTTCTTCCTCCCTTCCTTCCTTCCTTCCTCCCTGCCTCCTTTCCTCCCTTCCTCTCTTCCTTCCTTTCCTTCTTCCTCCCTTCCTCTCTTCCTCTCTTCCTTCCTTTCCTTCTTCCTCCCTCCCTCCCTTCCTCCCTCCTTTCCTTCCTTCTTCCTCCCTCCCTTCCTTCCTTGACTCGAGGACAACAGGAGTAAAATAAATCAAATATCGTGATGTTAGATTTTGTTTATATTTATTTCCTAGTTAAGTTACGTAACACCGTCACACGTAACTAACGACTCCTCAACGCTGATCAATAGATTTTCTTCTTTCTTCTTTTCTATTTTTACCCTCACGCTTCACATCGTTGCCCGCGGCAACAAACATGTTTTTAATTATTACATCATCATCAAAAAACCTTCAGCACAAACCTTTAATTCTTCTTTTTTCCTTCTTTCCTTCCTTCTTTTCTTTCTTCCTTCCATTCTTCATTCCTGTCATTCCTTCCTGTCATTCCTTCCTTCCTTCCTTCCTTCCTGCCTTCCTGCCTTCCTTCAATTTGTCCTTCCTTCCTTCCTTCCTTCCTTTCTTCCATCTGTCCTTTTTCCCTTTCTTTATTCCTTCCTTCCTTCCTTCCTTCCTTCCTTCCTTCCTTCCTTCCTTCCTTCATCTGTCCTTCCTTCCTTCCATCTGTCCTTGCTCCCATCTTTCCTTTCTTCCTTCCATCCATCCTTCCTTCCTTCTCTTCCTTCCTTCCTTCCTTCCTTCCTTCCTTCCTTCCTTCCTTCCTTCCTTCCTTCCTTCCTTCCTTCCTTCCTTCCATTTGTCCTTCTTCCCTTTCTTCCATCTTTCCTTCCTTCCTTCCATCTGTCCTTGCTCCCTTCCTTCCTCCCTTCCTTCCTTCCTTCCTTCCATCTGTCCTTCTTCCCTTCCTTCCTTCCTGATAAAATGATAATAATGAGACTTTTAAAAATAAATAAAATAAGAGCAGCTAATGAGTATTTCCTCCCTCCCTCCCTTCCTTCCTTCCTCCCTCCCTTCCTTCCTTCCTTCCTTCCTTCCTTCCATCTGTCCTTCTTCCCTTCCTTCCTTCCTTCCTTCCTTCCATCTATCTGTCCTTCTTCCCTTCCTCCGTCCTTCCTGACAAAATTATAATAATGAGACTTTTAAAATAAGAGTATCTAATGAGTACTTTTTACACTTTTAGCTTCCACCACTCCTTCCTTCCTTCCTTCCTTCCTTCAGTTTGTCCTTCCTTCCATCTTTCCTTCCTTCCTTCCTTCAATTTGTCCTTCCTTCCATCTTTTCTTTCTTCCTTCCATCCTTCCTTCCTTCCTTCCTTCAGTTTGTCCTTCCTTCCATCTTTCTTTCCTTCCTTCCTTCCTTCCTTCAATTTGTCCTTCCTTCCATCTTTTCTTTCTTCCTTCCATCCTTCCTTCCATCCTTCTTTCCTTCCTTCCTTCCTTCCTTCAGTAGAGGGTTAAGTTTCTGCATCCAAAATGATAATAATGAGACTTTTAAAATAAGAGCATCTAATGAGTACTTTCTACACTTTTAGCTTCCACCACCATCATCATCATCGCTGCTGAATCTTAAATAGTCTCAAAGATCTCCTCGTCGCTTCCAGGAGAGCAGCAGGAGCTCCGATCACTTGATTGACTGACTGATCAATTACAGTCCTGCGTGTTTGAAATGACTGATATGAAGACGAAGAGGAGGAAGAGGAGGAGGAGGGGGGAAAGAAGAGGGGGGGGGGTGGGGGGGGGGGGGGGGGGGCGGAGAGGAGGAGGGGAGGGGGGCTGACTGACTGACACCCGGCAGGTTTAAAAATAGACTCCTCCTCTGTAACTGTGATGGAGGCTGAAACTGGAGACTGCAGGTTTTTTTTTTGTCCCTGCGAGTTTCATCTTCATCTTCATCATCATCTTCATCATCATCATCATCAGGGTTTTATTTGGGTACTACGCCCCCTCCACCCCCCCGCCTCCCCCCCCCTACCCCCATTATTTCATTTATCCGGATTGACAAAAGAGAATTAAAAGAGACAAAACAAAAATATAAAGGAGCTCATCTATTATTCATGAGCTTCTCTCTCATCCTCCCTCTTCCTCCCTCCCTCCCTCCTCCTCCTCCTCCTCTTCCTCTTCTTCTTCTTCTTCTTCTTCTTCTTTTGAAGTAGATTCCCTTTTGGTCACTTGGGGATTTGTGTGTTTTTTTATTTTATCGTCGTCCCTCTCATCCTTCTTCTTCTGTTTGGGATGTTGAACGGTTTCCCCTCCTCCTCTTCCTCCTCCTCCTCCTCCTCCTCCTCCTCCTCCTCCTCCTCCTCCTCCTCCCCTAAAAAGGAAACCTGTGAAGAGTCGATTGCTTGTCTCATTTTGAGCGATTTGTTTACTCTGTGAAATGTTGGGGGGGATTTTTGTCGTTGTCTCTTATGACAGCCCCCCCCCCCTCCCCTCGGGATTTAAAAGAAAACACCAGATATTACTTCTGATAGCTCTGTCCTCCCTGTCTCTTTTCCTCCCTTCTTTTTTTTCTTTCCTTCCTTCCTTCCTTCCTTCTCTCCCTTCTCTTCCTTCCTTCCTTCCTTCAATCTATCCTTCCTTCCTTCCTTATCTCCCTTCTGTTCCTTCCGTCCTTCCTTATCTCCCCTCTTACATTCTTCCTTCCATCTGTCCTTCCTTCCTCCCTTCCTTCTCTCCCTTCTCCATCTCCCTTCCTTCCTTATCTTGCTTCTGTTCCTTCCTTCCTTCCTTCCTTCCTTCCTTCCTTCCTTCCTTCCTTATCTCCCTTCTCTTACTTTCTTCCTTCCATCTGTCCTTCCTTCCTCCCTTCCTTCTCTCCCTTCTCTTACATTCTTCCTTCCATCTG